>NC_136794.1:9840060-9939865 GCF_951216825.1 Electrona antarctica | reverse complement strand
ATGCGCATGCATAAAGTGAATGGCAAATCGAGTGGCCAATCGAGTGGCAAAGTGACTTGGAAAAGTGAGTTTAATGTCGTTTAACGTCATTCTGTTTGGATGTATGGGGCTGTCGAGGCCAGAAAAGTACTTTGTAGTTTGCCACTCAGTAGGCGTTCCCGCATAACTTCCGGGTATGACGATGATGTCACGAGCATACCCTCTATTACGATATACTATGTCGCCAAAGCATACAGTAAAGGTCCCTGCACACAGCAGCGCGTTTTTCGGATTTCTTTGCGGCGTTTCTCCGTCGGTTTTCCCGAAAAACGCGTCCAGTGTGCAACCGCACCTTAACGCTGGACGTATACTTTGTTGCACGCCAATGTCGCGCAATGAAAATAGCTGATCTACAAGCTCACATCATGTTGCGTCGAGTAGTTGCGTATTCAGTGTTCACAGGACGCAACCATGCGAATCGAGCCCTTTAGTCCGCTCTATACAGTTGCGCGTCACTCGTTTCCGTTTCACGCTAACTTCTGTTGCGACTTATGTGGGAAGGGGGGGGGGGGATCTATTTAAGGAGGGCATGTAAGTGAAAAAGCCGTCCCATTCCCAGTGGTGGGACATTGTCTGGGGCGTGTGGTTAACCTTCAGGGGTAGACAATGATTGTCAATTAACTGCAGCGTTTCTTGCGCCCAGCACCGGATAGCCTGCCTCCACAAAAGCACACCAATGAGAGATATGCGATATCTCTGCACCCACCCCCCCCCCCCCCCCCCCCTACATGTTATAATAACCTTTCACAGAGTTCAAGTGTCACACGGCAATAAGAACCTTCTACCATCCCACCACGGGGAAAATGAAAAGAAAAACAAGTAGCTGTGGAACAGAGGGTTCCTGGAGGGGCTCCTGGAGGGCCCAGAGTCATAATGCAGGGGGAGATTACTGAACCCGGATCAGTCTGGGAGTGAGGGGTGGTGGTGGTGGGGGTGTGTGTGTGTGTGTGTGGGGTGGGTGTGTACATCACTAATCTGGCCTGAGAGTCCTTAAGAAAGTGAAGGGGCCGAGAATGATTATATTCCTATCCATAAAGGTGAACCATAATTACTATAATTACCGCGTCTCTTATTAGACTCACACACCGCATCTTCACGCTAAGAGGAAATATTCAAATCTCGCTCGTAGATGCACCTGCAAAATGTCTACATCTTTAAAGACCAATATATATATATATTATTATTATTTTTTACTGTTTTAAAAAAGCGTTAGATTTTTATTACATTTTGTGTGTGCCGAAAAAGATTTGACCCATTAGGAGGAAGCGGAGGGAACAGTTGTGACCAGAAGCTGTTATTGTCTCTGCATAAAACTAAAACAGCGGGATGCAGCGATGCTGCATTGATGCTATTCACGTTCACACTGTGTGTAAAATGAGAGTGGTGTTGTTTTAACACAATAGACCCCGAGAGGGAGGGAGAAAAAAGAAAGAAAAAAGCAGCCTGTGAAACAGTGCAACCCCATTGTACAGGAGTATTATTCACCTCATTGTTATCACTCTGCTACTGTATAAAAGAGCAAAACGACATTGTGGTACTGGGGGGCGAGATGAAAAGCCAAACGGTCTCAGGCAGCAGATTGCTGTTGTGTAACCTGAGTGGGTTAAACTGGTGCACTGGAGAGACTTTTATCCAACAATAAGTTGGTACAAAACGGAACATCACAGCTTATGAGAGAAGGAACTCATTTTTTTAGCCCACAGGGGGCAACTGGTTTACAGAGCTTGATCATTTTGGTCAACAGCAATTCAATGACAAGTGGATTAGAGCATACATCCCTGCAAATAAAAAAAATCAACTCTTTCCAAGTAACTGAAGGGTTTTTTTATCCAGCGGATGCTCCACTGTTCCATGATGTAATTCTCCAAATGGGGGCGGCAGGCAAGGCGATCGGGGCAGGCAGGCGGGCAAGCAGGCAGGGCTGAGTCTGAGTGATTGATTTCAGCCCAACACCGGGAGAACCTGGCTGCTTTCAGAGACAATTACAGTCCTCTCCATGTGCCCGTAATAGCCCAGCACTTTACCGTCATTAAAGCGACGTGAGGCACTGCATTATCCTTTAACCCCATCGCCGGCCATCCCCCCATTGACAACCCGGGGAGTTCAACCACACACTCCGTCACCTGGAGAACCCACCGCCCCAGGCTGGGGATGAGGGACACCGTGTGACAACCCACCCCGGGCTGGGGATGATCGAGGGACGCCGTACGACACACTCAGCCCTATGCTTTCTATAAATGAAGGAGGACTTTCACTGCAACATAGTGAGAGCTATTATAACTCTGAGAGTGTATACAAATGTACATGTAAGTGTCCAAAATGACACTCAGGATTTTGCAGTTTAGGGGCAGTTGGGTGGTGTCTAGATTATGCTTCATGTAAATGCTTCTTAAGCAGCAAGGAGCACAGATAAGTTCTTCAAACAGTAGTTGGAATTGTGTGTGACAAAAAGAGATGAAGTTGAAAAGAATGAAGTTGCTGTTTTTGAAAGCTAGCATTGAATGCACATGAATGAAAAGCATCTGAAAACAAAATAATCCACATTCCATCCTAATACATTTGAAGGAGGCATTCTACAAATATCTTTATACCGTTAGGTCACACGTTAGCCTAATACTTTGTCCTGTTTTTCTTTCTCAACATGTTATAGCCGTAATTAGATTTGCTTTTGCTTTTATTAAGCCAATAACGATTACAAATGAGGTACATAAGGCAAAACGTACACACAACACACACTATAAGTGTATATACTGTGTGTATATACTGTGTGTGTGTGTGTGTGTGTGTGTGTGTGTGTGTGTGTGTGTGTGTGTGTGTGTGTGTGTGTGTGTGTGTGTGTGTGTGTGTGTGTGCGCGCATATGCTGTGTGCGCGAGCATGCACATGCGTGCGCACACATGCGTGCGTGCGTGTGTGTGCACGTATGTGCATCAAAGATTGCATGTAATTGTACATGCAATAAGCACTTGCATGCATGAAATGATATACAGACCCTCTCACAAACTCAGGACAGAGCTCAATTTGACATTACAGTTTTGCTGGAAGCTGCAGTTTTAGCTCAGCCTACCATTTTTTATAAATTGATATTATTCTCCTCTAATGTGGGCTTTATATTTGCATTTCCACCTCATTTCTGGACGGGAGATCAATATGAAATCAATCATAATGACAGATAAGATGGCATATTTGACCAGGCTGAACCCATCCTGTGAGATTGAGCAATACATCAAACCATATGAGCAACAGGACACTAAAATGACTTTTAATCAAATATTGATTTTCACCTAAATCAACTCCACAAAAACCCACCTACAGTTCAGCCTTAAAAAACTGCATTAAGTAATGCATGGCAATGCATTAACTGAACTCCAACTTGCATACTGTACTTTTCAAATTCAGGCCTAAGACCAATGTTGTTAAAACCAAGGATGCTCACCCAGCTGGTTAGAATAAGGTGTTTACTTCCCATTTATCCAATATGTCACATTAACACAGCTGTACCTAATCATATCACTTAGTAAAATACAAAATCCCCCCCAAAATAAAAGGCTATCAACTATCAAGCAAATCTTTAAAAAAAAAAAAGTAATTGAATTAATAAATAAAATAATTGCATGCTGTCTATTGTTAGCAATGTGCTAATTTTAATATTATGAGCCTGTTTGCTTTTTTGAAAATCAAAGTTATAATTGGAATTACGTATAGCAAGGACAGATGGCATTGCATATTTTATTTCAAAGACATTTTAAAATAATAGATGTATACAGTACTACAGTAGGCTGGTGTGTTGTCAAATATTCTAAAGCACGTAGCACAGTTTTTGGTCCAGACATTGACAATGTTAGTTGTAACATTGGTAGGCCAACCTGGACTTTATTCATTAATTTGAAACTCATTCAAGTTGTAAATTATTGATTTATTTGGTCTGATCTAATAGGAGCTCTAGGCCTACACGAGGAAAAACTTCCCCAAAAGTTTTTTTTTAGTCTCTGCGCACTGGCCACATTCCATCCAATAGACTATAACTATAAACAAATCCATGGATGTTTAGGCCTACAAACAAGTAACAAAAAGTATGTCTCTCGCAATACACACACACACACACGCGAATACAAGATTATTGCAAACGGACATGTAATCGCATCATGAATGATATCGCTCACTCAGTCACTTCAATAAAGAGGAAAGATGTCTCCTTCCATTCTTGCCTGTGTGTGCCTTTAATTGCGCACGACACCGGGCGCAAGAAGACATTCATCCACAATCTCAGAGATGTCTCTCTCTCTCTCTCTCTCCACTCACCTCGCGTTGGTGCAGTCGTTGTACAGAGTCTCGAAGTCTTTTCTGGAGATAAGTTTACAGCGGTTGACCCCGGGCTGGATGGCGCCGAGCCCTCGGAGGATGCGGACCTGCTCGACATTGCACACCACCGGCGTGATCTCCAGCCGCTTCAGCTTGGTGTACACCGTGTGCAGTCCCCCCACCAGGTGCTTGAGAAACAGGTCGAACGCCTGCGGCAGGCAGATGAGCTCGCAGCCGTCCACGGTGAACGATGCCACCTTGGCGCCCCTCAGCTCGACCATCTTGCACTCGTTGTTCTGCGGGGTGTTCTCGACGGGCGACGGGGTCGAGTAGACGGGCTTGCCGGGCAGCGCGCCGCCCGCGCCTCCTCCGCCGGCCGGGTTCGGGATGCCGGGGCTGCTCGTGGCGAGCAGCTCCGATCGGAACAGGTTCTGTTGTCCGGGCAGGGGACCTGCTCCTAAGGATGGAGACGGCGAAGAAGTTGTCGACGGCGGGGAATGGGATGTGGTCGTGCAGCAAGGAGTTGAGATCTGAGGCGGTGGGATCAGAGGAGTTGGTGGGAGCAAAGCAGCCGGTACGGCCATGGTCACCTATTAAGAGGAGAGTAGCCCGAAGTTCAAAGTATAAAACCCCACACAGTCCTATACAAAAAAAAAAGTACGCTTGCCGAGAAACCCTAAATAAAAGGACAAAAAAAATCCACGGGAGTTTAGCTCCTCTGACAAGTTGGGGAAGTAAAAAGAGATGCTGAAAAGACGTGTTGAGTGAGGTTCGGGTCTGTGAGCGGCGGGACAATGATCAAAGATAGGAGGAGAGGAATGACAGGAGGAAAATGAGCTGAAAAGTGCAGCTCCGCTCTGTGGATGAGTTGTTGTTGTCACACGGTACAGAGAGGGAGGAGCTAGGGGACAGTGGAAGCCTTTGAAGAACAGATAGAAGACTGCTACAGAAAATGTTAGCCTACAGGTCTATTAATATGCTTTATCTCGTTTTTTAACGCTAATGGCTTCTACTCCAGTTTTAAAAGTGCTCCAATTCAAAAGAAAAAGTATGAAGTATTTAAACAAGGCTGGCTACCCCAAAGAAGGTGTATAGTACCTCTCTACAAGGCTTATTAAAAATGAATTAGACGTTGCTGTCAAAATTAATTTGACTGGACTAAATAAACAAGCCCTCAACCAATCACTAACCCACACATGTCTTGTTATCAAACCAATAAAGCATGTGGACAGAGTTTAGTTGTGTAAAGTCACTGCTATTATGAGTCACTGTGCTCAGAGGGATGGAAATATGTCTGATATCAATGGACTTTCAGACTATTGCAATTTATGGGTAAAACGTTATTGCCTGCATGGTCTTTCTATCAAACAGCACAGAGAAGTATACTGGATTATGTATGCAGCATGATTACAGTAATTGGGTTCGGCTACTTTTATGAATCTGCTATCTGTCACGGTTATTGAATATAAACTCAGATTATCTAGATACAGTAGGCTACTTCTGAAAAAATAATTAAAATTTCAAAACGTGTTTAGTAGATGTGACTAAATGTCGAATTAAGCATTAATAACACAATTGCAGATGATAGCGTAACTATTCAGATTACAAATGGTGAATTGGATTATCGAAGCTTCTAGACTTTGGAATGAAAGGTAATCAGATCGTATTACTGAATTTGAGCAACCCGGGGGTGGGTATGTGATGCAAACAAACAGCAATCTAACACGCATTAGACTTCGAAAGTCATTTTTTCCAATGGTGCCCATGCCTACCTCACAGTACAATCTACTACTGTATGTTCATATAGGCGGATCAAGAGATAATGGGCCACTGACATCCAAAGTTTGCAAAAAAAAAAATAGGGTTTTTTATGTTTATGTAAGGAATCTCAATTTCAATAAATGAAGTCCAAGTTCCCCCCCACACCCCTTTCTCCCCATACTGTAGGCTACATGTGTTAGGCTTTCTTTATATGGTGATTTCCTTATTTATTTATTTTTAAATAGAAGTGTATATTTGTTATGTCTTTAAATGTTCTGATGAAATGAAATGAAAAAAGTGCTTAAATCATGGTTCGTCCACAAAGTAACAGTTTTTGTATTGCCTTGTGCTTTCGTTTGAAACGTACCCATTCTGCACACTGTGAATTAAACATTTCAATCAATCAATCAAAAGTCCCAGCCTGCAGGTATACGGCCTAACACTAGTAACACTACAGTCAAGTGTTATTATGATGCTATTGTATGAACGAAGAGGCCCCATTTAGAGACATCGGAGTAGATAACAGAATAACATTGTTATCTATTCCCCCGATTTATCTAAATGGATCTCCCGTCCTCATTGTTGTAATGCGTGGACATTAGAACATCTAATGTTGTTGTTTTGCACTTTTGGATCCCTCCCTCTGGAAGCCTGATGGATGAACTGAGGGTTCAAACACTAGCAGTAATGTACAGTACAGTATAATGATGCTTTAGGACTTTTGGGGTTATTTTAAAATAAAATAAGCCCATTGTCTGACAAAAAGTGCAAACAGTGACGCAAACCTTTTCACTGTTATTAACTTTACACTTTTTGGGGGACCGCATCGCAGTCATGCGGAGACTCACAACGGGGCTCCACCGGGCGCGTCAGCGTCGCGTCTCCGTCACCGTCAGGGAATGTTCTCTTTTTAATCAATGAAGGGTGGCTCCACTGCCTGCGTTGCGTGATTGCATTAAAATTGCCCCGGTTCGTTTTTTGACGCACGCGACGGAGACGCAACGCGTCCGGTGGAGCCCCGGCGTCAAGCTCAGGGGCCCCCCCCCAGCTCAGGGCCCCCCCCTAGCTCAGGGGCCCCTGGGCATGGACCCAACAGGCCCATGGGGTAATCCTCCCCTGTGTATGTTCCTGTCTTGTCCATTTCTACTTCCCGCAGTGGAAAACACTGAAACTATCTAATATGCAATAAAGTATAGGCTATTACTTCACAGTCGATGAAACCGAAAATGTATCATAATGTAGCCTACTGTAGCTGAACTGTTCCCAGCAGAAGGAAAACAAAACTCTTGGATTGTTTACATTATCAAATCTCTGTGTTGTGAGTGCTTCAAACACAAGTGGTTTCCGTTGAACCAAACAGTTTTTCAACTTTTATTATGCAGGTGTTGTGGATCACCAACTGTTTAAAGCCATTAAAATGTTATGAAACTCCCACAAAAAGAAACTATAAAATGGAAGACACCTTTCCTTTGAAAGTGTCTCCGCTCTCTCCGCATGGAGTTAACTTTAGTTACAGCACATGCACTTTACACCCCGGACAGTGCACTGAGCTGTTGAACGGCTTTACACTCCTACAACTGTCTTATTGTGTTCTGTTCCTGCTATGACCCTGCTAGATATTATTGAAGTCACAAAAGTCTCAATTTCAGTGGATTTTCAGATATTTTCGCTGTCAGACAGAAACCTTATACCATCTTTTTATGTTTTTCCATAGGCCTACTATACATTATTGGCCTATTTAATAGGTCGTTGTAAAACAGTATCGCACAAAAGCTGCAAAAAAATGGCTGATCTACAAGCTCACAACGCGTCACAGTGAGTTCGTAGATGGGAGTGTGGGGCTTGAAATGTAAAAAGTACGTTTTAGCATAATAGTCCACTTGCCAGAATGTGAACCCAGGCATGTTGAGTACACCAAGGTTTTATGTTAGAAATGTTGAGTATGGGTCCCCCAGCATGTAGAAACTGCCGGATGCATTGCTAACTTGCATACTGTATGTTGAGCAATTCTTATAATTGGCATAATGCAACCTAAATAAGGGGGGGGGGGAATCTAAATTTCATCATGCTTTCAGTAGCATGTGATGTGTCAATTGTCAAACTAGGGGGTTTTGATGATGCTGAATCCACTCCAAGCATTCGTTTTGCACAAAAACACTCCTTGGGCTAAAAACGGCCGGTTTCTACCTGCTGGGGGACACATACTCAACATTTCTAACATAAAACCTTGGCATACTCAACATGTCCGGGTTCACAATGGGGCTCTATGTAGACTGTAAATATATACTGAGTGCCAAAGTAAAAGTAGGTCTACTTAAAATAGTAGATCTACAAGCTCATAACGCATCATATTGTATATCGGCTGTATGTGTTTTGTATTAATAATACGGACAGGTGAAGGGGTTTGTATGGGGTGGGAGGGGTCGTGAGTGGTGGTATGGGGGGGTGGTGTCGGGTTGTTTTGGAAAATTGGAGCTTGAAATGTACAAAAGTATTGGCATCAAAGTACCAAAGTAAATGTAAAAAAAAACAGAAAAAGATCTACAGCTCACAGCACGTCACATTGTAGATCGGCTTTTTTCAAATAGCCAAGTATTGACTGAACGTTCTGCCAATTAGAATCCAACCGGCAACCGCTATTGGCGGAACGTTCCGTCAGATAAGCTTTATTATTGATATCAAACCGGATCGCTGATTTCTTTTTTGGCTTGGCCTTTCCTTCTTCAGCGATCCTAGGCCGGTTTCGCACATCCGCAGTGCCGTTCACTTCTTGTATACAGGCTGACTAAAAAGCTGAATAACTCTAAATCTACGGAGCTCTCCATGGTTTTGATAAAACGTGCGATGTTCGGAGGTCTTTGCTGATTATCCGGTGATCCCGATTGGAACATTGGCGCTTTCTAGTGCAAGGATGGCTTCATTTTAGCTCACTAGCATTGACGCTAATTATTTAGCATCTAATTATTATTATTATGAATTATTTAGCATCGTATTTAGCAACACGTCGCCCAAGCCAGATGTGTATCCAGCGTGCAACACACTAAAACGTACTAAAAGTACATCCGGGTCGGCAGTCTAGCGTTGGCTCTTTTCGTCCACTAGGTGGCAGTCAACGTGTTAAGTGGTTAATTGATGTTTTGTATTAATACAATCTGCAAAATAAAAATAAAGTAAAAGCTGTCAATGTAATTATTGTGTAGAAGTAACAAAATGGAAAGTAAAGTAAAAGTACCACAATATTGTACTGTGCATTGTAAGCACTGGTATAGTACTTGAGTAATGTACTTACTGTACTTTAACTGGTGGGCGTGCCCACATAAAAACAACATTAACAAATACTGTACACTTTTTTGAAAAAATGATACCTCCTTATATAACAATAAGACCTGATGATCATGTTTTAGGGTGGGAAAAAAAGCACGGCACTCCATCTTTAAAAAAAAGATATCCGTAGTGTAAAAATTGCAGCGCATGCAGTGACATTGCAAAAACATGGGTCATTCCTCCTGTGTCCTCTCTCCCACAAGACTAATATACAGTACACATGAGGGCTGATTACACATGAGAAACACCTGGGGAAGACAAGAACATAGAACCAAAACAACTAGAACATAACATAGAAATACAACACCTAGACAAGCATAACGTCTGTGACTGTGACAACTATAAAACATTTTTAACCCTCTTATGGCCACCCTAATTAACAGTGGATTGTGCCTTCTACCCGTGAAATCCGTGACATACACACTATATCTCATTCTAACACAGTCCTATAGTATTAGACACTGAGTCCTGATGGTGGCGGTAACTTCACCATTATGCCGATTTTGACCGAATAGAGGGAATCTGGCGATGTCATTTCCGGTCAGCTGATCACAACATCCACTAGCTTTCTGCACTGTGTTACACAGTCAGATGTCCGGGATGCTAAGCTATCATCGTTTATTTTAATAACTAAGTCAAATTAAGCTCTAATCAAGCCCCAAATCTCGCATTTTACGCAGCGATGCACATAAAGACTGCGAGCGTGCGTGCAAGAGCGTGCACGCGAGTATTTCGGACGGTTTTAGGTAGATTACATCGGCCGTTAGCCAAACAAGCTAAAGGTTGCTACATTTTGCTACATCAAGCCCCCGATTATAGGGAATAAAGCAATTACGTCATTTACATCAAGGGTAATGAGGGATTTTTTGATTCATTACGTCAATAGCCATAAGGGGGTTAAGTGAAAAGTACAGTCAAATATACGTGTCCACAGTCAGCTGGATGTTTTACAGTTTGAATGGATTTTCTAAGTGAAAGTATGTAGGTGTAGTTAGGCGCCAAACGTTTGAGGAGAATATAGTATAGAAATAGTGTAGAAGATCTCGAGTGTGCTCGCCCACAACTAGATCAACTGCAGTCCATGGATGGATCACTGCGACATTCTATGCATCTACTAGAACACTGTGGCAATTTGCTGCATTCTGAAAGTTGTGGAGTGGTACCAAATCCGAGGCCATGGTTCTCAGCAGGAAACCGATGGATTGTGCAGTCCAGTAGGGAATGAGACATTACCCCAGGTGAAGGAGTTCTTAAGTATCTCGGAGTCTTGTTCACAAGTGAGGGGAGGACGGAGAAGGAGATCAGCCGGGGAATTGGAGCAGCAGGGGCGGTATTGCAGTCGCTGAACCGCACTGTTGTGATGAAAAGAGAGCTGAGCCAGAAGGCAAAGCTCTCTGTCTACCGAGCAATCTTCCTATACTCTCACCTATGGTCATGAAGTGTGGATCATGACCGAAAGAATACGTTTGCGGATACAAGCGGCCGAAATGAGTTCTCAGACGGGTGGCTGGCATTTCCCTTAGAGAGATAGGGTGAGAAGTTGCAGTCACGTGCGAGAGACTCTGAGTAGAGTCGCTGCTTCTTCGCTTATAAAAGAGACAGCTTAGGTGGTTCGGGCATCTGGTTAGGATGCCTCTCGAGCGTCTCCCTAGTGAGGTCCTCTATGCATCTCCCACTGGAAGGAGACCCCCGACAGATGGAGGGATTACATCTCCACACTGGCCTTGGAACGCCTCGGGATCCTAATGTTACGAGTTACTAATGTTGCTCTGGAGAAGGAAGTCTGGAGCTCTCTGGTGGAGCCGTTTCCCCCGCGACCCGATTACAGATAAGCGGTTGAAGATGGATGGATGGATGGATGGATTAAGAAGGATTCAAATAAAAATCTTAAATAAAATGGGTATTTTACAAACTTGTTTGGTCTTTCAGCATACTTCAGTATTGTTTAAAATAAATGTTCAACACTCAGATTGCAACTTGCAACCAAGGGTTCTCTTTCAGCCTGCTGTTCCCATTAGTGGCCCAGCAGATGACGCTATTTCACCTTCTACCAGTCGCAATACATTACAATCTCAATGTATCTCAATGAGGTTTTGGGCGAACTTTATACTCGATTTTAGTACCTTATTGGTAAACCCTTTCATGAACACTTTATGGTTCTACGGTTTATGGGGCTCATAAAGCATAAACCATAAAGCATTAATTTCCGGTAACATTTCGGACCGGATTATAGAAAGATGGTTGATTTGAACAAAATGGGGTTCATTTACGGTCTTTAGAAACCAATTGCGTCACTTTGTCCATATTTTTTACGGTCTATGGTTGCAACATGTATTCTGCACTGCTGAGAGGATCGTTGGTTGTCAGTTTACCACCAGCGACCTTTACATCACTAGGACAAAGAGATTTAGCATGTGAAGGACCCCCCTCACCGCAGCAAACACCTTTTCAATATGCTAATATGGCATCTCAAATCTATCGTCATCCGAAATCATATAAACACCACCTGCAGACATCCAGCTACTCCAGCTGGCTGGCCCATATATCCATATCATAGCAATATCATGATACAAGACGATATCATGTAGGATTTGAATATCGTGATATGACAAGTGTTTTCCTGGTTTTAATCAATTTTCTATTTTCAAAAATGTTCAACAAATGGAACAATTTCGACGTGACGTCACGTGAGGGTTTGCGGGGGGGGGTACAATATGACTTAATTAATATATTATTTTTGATTCATAACTCGGACGGCGCTGAGTCGGTTCAAGCGGCCTTAGTCGTGCTCGGCACAGCGACTCGCTCGCCTAAGCTCGCTCAGCGGTGCCTCCCGTGGCTCAAGTCTACTTGAGGTGGCGCACCTCTGACGTTTTAGAACTGGGAACTGGACTAAATGCACATGTCGGGAAAATATTGGGATATTTGATTTTGTGTATACTGTAACGCCCAACCCTAACCTAGATTCAGACCCAAACCCCCATCCCAACCCACTCTCTGTATCATAATTGCAATCGTAGTACTGATGAACTGTTATGTACTCATTGGATGATTTTTGCATTCAAATTCTGTTTTATTCTATTATAGTGTATATTATCTAAATCTTTCTATAATTTAACCGTTAATTTAACCGTCACTGGTTGTTGGTGCAGTATGGCTTACACACCGTGTGGTTTCAGTATTGTAACTTGAACATACTTTTCCCCTCTACAAAATAGCCAATCTTCAAACTTCTTCAACGGGTCGTGTTGTGAAGCATTGTGAGCTTGTACATCTGCTCTTTAAGCCATTCTGGCCTGGGCGGGAACCCCTTTTGGTGTTAGCATTATGTTATGCTTTAGCTATTGAAAAATAGCAGATCTACAAGCTCATAGCGCGCCACCGAGTGGCGCGCTACGAGCTTGTAGGTCTGCTATTTTTGAAAAACCGAAGAACGACTGACATAGAAACATAGCTTTTCCAGAAAACTGTCAGGATGTAGAAGACATTTTTAGAATCTGATCTCAGGTCAAAAAGCCAAATGTTCACCCCATAGAATAGGGAGGGACGCTGCAGGGTTCAAGTGGATATGAAGTTCAGTGAAAAGAACACACCAAGAGGTGTGTTCTTTCCACACAGTCTGCCTCTGCCTAAACACAGTGTATGCACTCCTGTTGGGGGTGTCAGATCAGCTTTAAGATAAGCAGTGTGCCATTTCAAAATTATCATTCAGGGAAAGAGGTAGCTTGTAGTGTAAAAATCAATAGCTGCTTAAAATTCATTGCCAGGCAATCCATTTGCCCTTTATGTTGCTAACCTTTCACTTAAATATGCACCATATTAAGATTTCATTATATACAATGAATGTCACAATAGTTTGCCCACTATTTCTCATGTTTGCATGGGTTAACTGCAAATCATTGGGCTTGTAATGTCTGAAAAATGACTCTCATTAACATTATTATGCAGAAAAAAGGAAAAACTATATGAGCTTGAGTAGCCTAATAGGAATTAGGGAGCTCCACAGGATGCATATGATGTTTCAGATACGAGGGGCTTTCAGCGTGCTGGGTGGGCTCTGTGAATGACCCGAGTTATGAAAACACAGCATAACGCCACAATTATGTGTTTATGCAGATACAATTCTCCACGGTGTTATTTGTGCTATTTGGTGATTTGTTCATTAAATGGACAAACTTGGAAGAGTGAGCACTCTTTTAATTCCAATAGTCAATTGTTTCCATGCACTATTATAGTGTGTTATAGGACTGCAACACCAAACTGTAAATGATAGAAACTTATTTGGTAGTGTAGCCTGTATACGGATGCCATTGAACAGTCTGAAGGAGTTTGTGTATTGCACAGGAGTTCACACTATAAGGAAAAAACTACCATGTTTCTCTTATTTTACCCCCCTTTTAAGTTGTTTATTAATTATTTCTGTGAACATAACTATGTGATCCCTTTCTTTGTATCTTAGTTATGTACTCAACCTATTGGTTTTATACCTGTATATATGTTGTGTGTATCTTAGTTATGTACTCAACCTATTGGTTTTATACCTGTATATATGTTGTGTGCATCTTAGTTATGTACTCAACCTATTGGTTTTATACCTGTATGTATGTATATATGTTGTGTGTATCTTAGTTATGTACTCAACCTATTGGTTTTATACCTGTATATATGTTGTGTGTATCTTAGTTATGTACTCAACCTATTGGTTTTATACCTGTATGTATGTATATATGTTGTGTGTATCTTAGTTATGTACTCAACCTATTGGTTTTATACCTGTATATATGTTGTGTGTATCTTAGTTATGTACTCAACCTATTGGTTTTATACCTGTATGTATATATGTTGTGTGTATCTTAGTTATGTACTCAACCTATTGGTTTTATACCTGTATGTATATATGTTGTGTGTATCTTAGTTATGTACTCAACCTATTGGTTTTATACCTGTATATATGTTGTGTGTATCTTAGTTATGTACTCAACCTATTGGTTTTATACCTGTATATATGTTGTTTGTATGTCTGGCCTCGTGGGGAAAGATGGTGGGTGGGTGGGGAGGATTGTGAAAGGAGTTGTGGGAGAAAATATAAAAACAAAGAGTTGTATTTTCTTTCTGTGAAACTTGCATATGATGTCATGTCTCTTTGAATAAAATGTATAAAAACGACCATGTTCTCTTTTCGCAGGCGCAGCTACAAAAAAAAAAGTGAAGTACATGCATCTTTAACTACATAAACCCTACTGTACTTCGCTGACCGGGGTCCCGCAGGGGTCTATACTGGGCCCCCTACTTTTTCTAATCAAATCATCTAGCCCAAGGCCTGGGCCATGGCTCAGTGGTCCAGGCACCTTGGCCGGTAGCCCGAGTCTGGCAGTGTGCCGCGGGTTCAACTCCCGATCCCGACGGCCTTTACTGCATGTCACTCCCCCATCTCTCTCCCCCATTTCCTGTCTGCCTACTGTCTGTCTCTCTATAAAAAAATATAAAATAAAAAAGGCGAAAGCCAAAAAAAAACATTAAAAAAAAAAAAAATCATCTAGCCCAAATCTCTTCGACAAAAATAGCCGATCTACAAGCGTGTGCCGTAATGTGTTGGGTCGGGAGCTTGTAGATCTGACATTTTCAGCCAATGTCCACATATTATGACATGGCACAGAATAGGGACGCTGTCTGTCACGCTAGGGTTGTGGATCATCATATCACAAGATTCTACATGAGCTTGAAAACATGGCCAAGTACTGTTAAGTAATTTATGCATTTACAGTTTTCATAAAAGTGCATGCACTAATATGCTGATGAGACGGCTGCAAACAAATGACTACTGTCCAAATCTAATCACCCCTATATGATGTATTGCATCAGTAAAGTATTTGAAAATGTATGGATATGGGACAAGACTTCTGTATGATCAATGACACCGTATATTGTTTGATGTAATAATTTATTCACCCCATAAAGCTTTGATAAAACAATGTTGAAAAGCAATTTAAATTGAATTCATTTAAATGTCAATTCACATGGTTAGGATTTTTCTATAATTGGCTATTTAATTAAAATAATTTTCATAGTCATTAATACAGCCAGTAACTTGTAGCGCACTGACGTGTTTTAATTACATGGTATTAACAAAATTGATATGCTTTAGAAAGCACGGTGAATAAGAAATAATTAGACCAATCATACATCATCCCCTTATGGACATTAAGTGTATCACAATATAATTGATGAACTTAAAAAACGAGAAAGATAAATAACTTTAATTGTACAGAGTTGGTGTACAGAGCTTGGAACAAAGAATCATACTCACGATGTATTATATTTCAGAGGCAATTCATTATCGGCAACATCACTTAGCTCTCTGTGCCCACCACTCTCCCCTAACCTATGATTACATGACATTTGAAAGCAGTGATATTGTGTAGTCTTTTAACCCATTTAGGCCTGACGTCAAGATTTAAAAAAATGTCTGTATCAGTGTATTTCATGTCAAGGACCCCAAAAATTATATGTAATATGCCTCCGCCCCCCCATCTGAAAATATGTTGTTCCAGGGACCTCCCCAGAAGCAAAGATTTTAGTTAAAATGTTCACTCTGGCCTGGGCCATGGCTCAATGGTCCAGGCACCTTGGCTGGTAATCCAGTCTGGCAGTGTGCCGCGGGTTCGACTCCCGATCCCGACGGCCTTTACTGCATGTCTTCCCCCCATCTCTCTCCCCATTTCCTGTCAGCCTACTGTCTGTCCCTCCATAAAAAAATAGCAGACCTACAAGCTCATAGCGCGGCACCGAGTGCCGCGCTATGAGCTTGTAGATCTGCTATTTTTTCAATAGCTAAAGTATAACACGACGCTTTAAAACACCCAAAGGGGTTCCCGCCAAGAGTGGGTTAAAATGTCCTTTTACCTAGCCCCCATTAATCATCGAACCACTCTTTCACTCGGGCTAATGAGGGGAAGAGAAGCGCGGCTACAAACATAAGAATCATTTAGATGCTCAGAATAAAGCACTTATTGATCATGAATATTTGTTTCTTCCAAGGTTACACTGCCTCGACCCCATCTATCCTGAGACACCGTCCAATGCAAACATGCCAGTTGGGGTGAAGGGGAGATGTCAAGGTGCACGCTGATGGGTTGAGGGTGCGTGATACTTATCCTCTATAGGCCAGCGTGCTTTAGTTTTAGCCATTGTTCGTTAATTAACTTTAACCTTGGTGTCCCAATTTTGGGCATGTCATTATAAAATAGTAGAGCGGTGCCCGTTGGGCAACTGGCCTACTTGGAATGATGCAAGTTGGAAATGGATGCCCCACCCAGTTATTATGTCCGTGTCCCTTTTATGCCCATATATGGAGTTCTTTGTCAGGCATGCCCAAATATGGAGTCTATGCAGATGTCAGAACATAATTGTGATGTCAGAACAGGCCAGCTCCATAGATCTAGGGGTGATCAATATTGTCTAATTTGGGCCCTGTACAGAGCCTGGGCAGGAGCCCTGTCCAGAGCCCGGACAGAGGCCTTTTGTGGCAGTTCTGGAGAACCGTGGGTCCGACCGACTCGACACCGGGCACTGCACCCCCTGTGGTGGGGTGGAAAGCGTTTGAAGTCGAATTTGAAGTCGGTGGGGCGAACGGTTCTCGAGTTACGTGGATTACAGAGGTATAGACGTACTGTACATACTGTACACACGCACAGAGTCTTGCATTTTAGTTCGATAATTTCAAACATTTTTCAAAAATGGTCAAGCTACAAGCTCACAACATGTCACATTACAATGTGACATGTGACAACAATGTGACTCCAGTAGATTGGCTATTTTCAAAATAATTTAGAACACATTTGTGGTATAGGGCTAACAGTAGCCTGCACTACTCCATCAAAAACTGATTATTGAGCATTTTGTGGAAGTTTCTCTAACCTTTCCAATACTGGGTCCAGTACTGACTAACACCAACAAAACCTTTCAGTTATCTTAAAGCAAATGTGTAATCTAAACCTAATCTTAGAAAACACCTTCGCCTTTTGCTTTACAAAGTGGTATTGGAAATGCTTCATCCATCAATGAATACAGCTACAACTACAGTTTCACACATGCTGGTAATTGCGTAGTGCACGGAACGAACAACGAAAACCACGGTAGGTTTACAGGTCTGGGACAGGGCAAGGTATCACATAGTTCATGCCATGAAGAGTCCACCACTACCTCTTAGTTCTCAACCTTTGCATATTTCATAGCAAAGCAAGTTATATGATACCCCTTTCAGACAGAGCAACAATGACATCACGCCATTATATGGGTAATTGCATACAGTAGGTGGAATGGGAGTGAGTTCTAAGGGTGTTTCCCTCTTTTGTCTAATCAAGGTGGTTGGGGAGGCTGTGATACTGTACTTGGCAGTGTATTGAAGTTTACAGTAAATATGGACAATAGACATTCTGAACCTCTCTCCAACTTTGATAAAGACAAACGTGCCTTTTTAGCTGAGCCAACACAATGCTCCTTCTCGTTCACGCACGCACGTGCACGCACGCACGCGCGCACGCACGCACACGCACACACACACACACACACACACACACACAGTACAGTCATGTATAATGCGAGCCCTCTGGTAATATAACTCCTCCAAAAGAGGACCGATCGGAGCTCATTTCATTTTCAAAGAGCCAGCCTCACAGATAGACCCACAATTAGAGCAGTCATGGCCCACAACCTTCCCCGTACTTCATTTGATGCCACGCACAGCTATCCAATATAACCAGGGCCGAGAGAGAAACAGAGAGATTTGTGGATATCTAAATTGCCATAGCAGAAACCTGTATAAACAGCGGTAATTACCGGGCCATTGACAGTCTCTCAGTGTTGTGCTCATTCTGCCACAGCCGCAGTGATTAAAATGAATCCCCATCGACTTCTCCATTAAAGCGCTGGCAGGAGCGATCCCGTGACCTTTCCCCATTGATTGAACATAACAATCACAATTCAATTGTAATGCAAAGAGAACATTTGTTATAATGTACACGAGATGCATGAGCCATTTCCTGGGTGCGGGGAAGGGTAATCAATGGAGTGACTCTTGGCGTGATGCAAGGAGAACGAGCCCCTGTGTGTTTGCAAGAAGGCCCCCCTAATTCATACAACGCCGCAATGCATGATGGAGGGCAATGATATGCATGTAAACGGTCTGATTTCACAGGCGCTCGTCGTTCAATAGGATAACAACCAAGCTTGATTCCTATATCCATATGCACTAACAGCCCAACAACACAGTTATGATTGGCAACGACGTACGTTTACACACCGTCTTATATGGGCGCTCCCTTTTCCCCCCCGCACCTTATTCCGTACCTGATTCGATCTGAAATGAAAGTTTGATTCATACATCATGTTTGCGTCGGGATATCTCTCCCAGACCATCCTTCAGAGAACAGCAGCTGCCATCATTGGAGATACAGTGACTTAATATGACATACGACTTCAGAGACAACAGCCTGTTGTCATGACACTCCTATAACCACCCAGAGGAAGAGTGAGCAACCTGACAGACAGACCTACAGTATATGCATGATGCGCACATTCTGCAATGGTGCCATTTTTTTGAGTGGTGCAACCACTCCAAGGAACAGCAATGTCCGTGTTAACCTATGTGTGTGACTATGTGTTAACCTATGTGTGTGACTATGCGTTAACCTATGTTTGTGTGTGACTCATGTGTGACTCATGAGTACCAGTAGGGGCGCTGTCGTGCCAGAAAAAGAGAGAGAGAGATAGTGCTGCACTGTTGCCTGCTAATGAGAGAGAGAGGGGGGGGGGGGGGGGGTGGAAGGGGGGGAGTTGCACCACTCAGTTCACACGGGTGTGATTTTGTTTTTATTTTCGATGTGGACAAGTTAAGGGAAAAGTTGTAATTATTTCTGACTAGCTACTAGCTAAACTCAACCAAGTGTGAAAAGATAACTTGTGCACGATCTGAGAAAGAAAGAAAGAAAAAAATTGTCATGATAGGCATAACATCTCATCCCACTTTAAAAAGCTGCACTTGATCATGTCTTTCACAAAACTGTCTTATGAAGTGTGTGTGAATGATGTCCTTAAGGGATTTCTTTTTAGAATCAGGAGATTATAGTTTACATGGACATTAAACAGATTAAACCAGCCGACTCTCTAAAGGCAGTTTATCTAATGGAGAAAATGTGGTATGCTAATTGAGAAATTCCGATGGTAAAATTATTCTCTCTCTCTCTCTCTCTCTGCTGGAGGATTTCAGTTTGGTTTGATGAAATCAACTGGCTAATCACAGCCAAGCTGTGAGACATTGGCTGAGTGAAACGGTGTTTGCCATGCTAAAAGGTAATTGTCTCAGAAAACTTAATCGATGACAGATTCAATTCCATTTAGTAAATGTTTAATAAATGCTGTACAAACACGCCGGGCCTATCTCGCTGTGCTCGGAAAACAAAGGGAAACTTTAATTGCTTTAATCATACCCAAGCTTTGACGTTGTTATTGGCCTTAAAAATAGCAGTTAACAGAAACTGTCCTGCAGAGGAAATTGAACCGCTTTTGGAAAGCGATCCGTAATTAAGATAGAGGCATCCCAGAGTAGCCAGGTCCAGGCGAATTGTTGTGACTAGGAAAAACATTCCAGGCCATACAAAGCTATTCAATTAACAGAAGGACCCAAGGAAAACAACCTCCCTATTATGTATCACTTACTTTAATCAGATTGAAAGCGATTGTATCCCTTTTTGAAGATCCCTCAACACAAACATGTTAATTAACAGATAGGAGGGTGGAAAGATGTATTTTTCATTAGTGGGAGAAATAATGCTCCCCTTTAACATCAAGGAAAATCAACTGCTTACTGCAGTTAAACCAGTCAGCGGTGTAAATTCCCTGCCAGCATTTTTATTTAAAACCTCATTAATGTGTTTCAGCCCAGCATAGCCTGTACCTTTAATCTGCACTAAAAGGAAATAATGCGTTTCCTGCTTTATTTACCAGCCTTACTTAACAAGTGTTCCTGTACAATTAGAATTGTTAATAGATCTGGAAACAAAAGGACTTTGAAGGTGGGAAAGTGCTGACATTATTTCACAAGGGAAAAACACTCCAGAGGAAAAAAAAGAAAAAAAAAGAATCCGCTGTAAATGTAGTTTCCTGGAATGGGGGGGCTTACTGCGATGTTGGTCGCTCTCATTAGAAATGCCATGCACAGGACGTAAATCAGAGCCCCGTAAAACATTTCACTGCCACACAACACTAAATTATACACTCGCCAGTTCGCCACAGTGATTGTGTTTAAACATTGTAATTTTTACTTTATTCCCATTAACTGTATGCAGAGCTTTACAATCCATAAACATAGTATCCATAATAAAAAGTTAATAAATGTCAGCATTTGCATTTGGAAAAAAAACATCTTGCTGCATTTTTTGCAAATATCAATCTATGAACCTTTCAACATTTCATCAGGCAAAATGCTAATTGTACCTTTAGGAATTTAGGAGACAAGTGACACGAAATTATAGATGCATATGTCCTTTGGAATCATGGAATCGTCTCTGCTGGACTGCATAAAGTGTAGGAGCGTAGTGGTGTTTGTGGCATTATTTCCATTCTATAAATGTGCCTGTTGTGCTGAAATGGAAGTGCAGACTCATGTGAAGCAATACATTAACCACATGAACCCTAGCAATCCTCCCTATTCTGGGCATGTCATTATAGGCCAACTTCCAGCGAAAATAGAAGAATATTTGTCTGTAAATAGCAGTTCTACACGTTGTGAGCTTGATATTTTGGGGCAAAGAGATTTGGTGTAGAGGTGGGGAAAAGAGAGGACCAAGTACAGATCCCCTGGGGGATCCTGGTCAACGAAGTTTATAGGTTTTAACTGGTTGAGCAGTTCCACATTATATCCGTGATGAAAATGGTCCATTTACTAACACTGCTCAAGTGCTTTGCTCAAGGGCACTGCATGTGGCAGTACTGTATACCCAATCATTTGAGCCAAGTGACCTTTGAATAGCACTTTTTGCAAACTGTTAATAAAGTATTCAATTAATCTTTATTAGCTAGTCCATGCTGCAGACGGAGACGGGTAGGCTATTGGAAATTTGGAATATGTTTATTTGCATTGTTTCAGTAGTCTCGTGTTACCAGACTGTTGCCTCTCGCAATTTCCAAATGCTTCCCTCATACAGTCTGGAGCAACGGAACGCTTCCTCATACAGTCTGGAGCAACGGAACGCTTCCTCATACAGTCTGGAGCAACGGAAGAGCTGTCATTGAGTAATATATAAAGCGGAAGTGGAGCCTCCTCCCCACTTCCGTTTCGTCTTTACAGTAGCGCAAATGTATTACATGTAAACGTAAAGATATTTTAAAATATATTTTCGTGAACGGAAACAGCTTCCTTACTCAGATTTCGGGAGGTGTAGTTCCAGACTCTATAGCAGGGGTTCCCAAACTGTGGTGCGACGGTGCACCCCTTGTGGTGCGCGGACGGACGCCCTCTCGGGGGTGCATGACATGAAAAGGGTATAATGGTGGTTTCTGTGATTATTTGCCATAATCATATTAAAATGTATCATTGTTGGCCAAATGCAACGAGACGTAGTGTTGGGGTGTGCATCAGTTAGGTCAGGAGGTAACAGGGGGTGCACGGCCAAAAACGTTTGGGGACTGCTGCTCTATAGCAGGGGTTCTCAACGTTTTTGGCCGGGGACCCCCGGAAATGCTTTGGCAATGTCTCGGGACCCCCGCCCCGCCCCCTCCCGACCCCCAATATAAATTGACTGCTACAATAACCTTAAACCATTTTGGGCGGGAACCCCTTTTGGTGTTTTAAGCATTGTTATAATTTAGCTATTGAAAAATAGCAGATCTACTGTTGTGCCACAAGCTCCTCACGTTCCTAGTCCCTCCCCTGCACGACATCATAGGGCAAGGGCCGGGCGTCTTCCTCAGCCAGCAGCCAGCACAGGTGGGGCTGATTCCAATCAGCCAAGCTGCTCCACAATCAACATCAGAAGCTGCCAATATAAACTGCTGAGAGCCGGCGCCCGACGCTTGGACGTTGACTACTGTGGTTAGTGTTACCGGCAGTTTAGTTCCAGTTCCTAGCGTACTATTAGCGTGCATATTGTAGATCTGCTATTTTTGCTTTGAGTTGTTCCAGTGGTAGATCTGCTGTTTTCTGTGCTAACTTTGTTCCTCTGTTTTGTTCCAGGCTCCCTCCACAAACCCAGTGTCTCCCAGCTCCACCGCTCCTTCCAGGATTCCCCTCATGCTCCTAACAAATCAAGTTTGAAATAAATTCCATTTTTGTTACTCCTGTCTCAGTGTCTTTGCCTTTGGGGTCCCCGGCACATTTGGCTACTTAACACTTCGAGCGTAACAGAACGTCCAAGCCAGAATGAGCCAAGCCGGGCCTCCAGGGGCAGAGAAGCAGACATCCCCAGAGTTACGTGAGCTAGTGTTGGGCCAGGCTACTAAACTTTCCGTACTGCAGGAGGAATTAAAGAAGGCGTTTCCCACTGTCCAGTCCCAAATTGCTATTCTTGAGCAGACATCACAAACCACTGTCGGTTCTGTGGCTACACTTTCTGCCCAGGTTAACTCCATATCTGGGGCCTTGGCAGGCATACAACAGTCCCTGGATGCGCTTAGGACCCAATTCCCTGTCAGCGGAAATCCTAATCCTGTTCCCGTTTCTGGCCCCAGTTCTCCCAACCTGCCTGCTAACCCTGTTCTTCCTGCCCCCCATCAACCTCAGCCTGAGCCTGGCTTAGTCACTCCTAGGCCGTTCAATGGAAATTTTGATCAGAGCAAGGGCTTCTTGGCACAGTGTGAGTTACTGTTTACTCATCAGCCTTCCAAGTACACCGCAGATGGGTCGAAGATCGCTCTTATCATGTCCCTCCTGGTTGACGAGGCCCTCAACTGGGCTATCGCAGCAGTAGAGAACAACCCTGTTTTTGCCATTGACTACTCACAGTTCAGAAGTGAGTTTCGAGCTGTGTTTGATCACCCTGCTGATGGACAAGATGCCTCTAGCCGTTTGCTAGTTGTCCGCCAGGGGTCACGTTCAGTGGCTCAGTACACGCTGCAGTTCCGGATCCTTGCTGCCGAAAGCCGTTGGAATGACCATGCCCTCCTTAGTGTCTATCGCAAGGGGCTGAGTGATTCTGTTAAGGATCTCATTGTCCGTGACAGCCCGACGACCCTTAACGAGCTCATATCCCTGGCTCTCAAGATGGACACTCGACTTCGGGAGCGCCATGCAGACCGAGCCCAACGTATGCCCAGCCGCTCCGCTTCAGTGCCTCCTGTTTCACCGTCTTTCACAGCTACTCCTAACTCTCAAGTGCTTATGTTTCCCCCGACTCCTTCTTCTTCCGGGGCTGGGGAGCCGATGGAGATTGACCGTTCTCTCACTTACCGCCCGGGCTCCAAGAACATCAAGGCTGACGCTCTTTCCCGTCAGTTCCCTGGTGAAAGCCCTGCTGTCCAGGAGGTTTCCGACACCATCCTTCCCCCTGCCCGGGTGGTGGGTGTTGTCACCTGGGCCATCGACTCGGTGGTGAGGGAGGCCTTGCAGGCCCAGCCAGACCCGGGTAATGGTCCTCAGAAGAGGCAGTTTGTTCCTGATGCAGTCCGGCCTCAGGTGTTGGAGTGGGGTCACTCCAGTCGTGTTGCCTGTCACCCCGGAGAGCGCCGGACAGCAGTGTTCATTGGCCAGAGGTTCTGGTGGCCCACCCTTAAGAAGGATGTCAGGGAGTTCGTAGCCGCCTGCACCGTCTGTGCCCGCAGTAAGGCTTCCCATCGCCCTCCGGCAGGCCTCCTGCAACCCCTTCCCATTCCGAGTCGGCCCTGGTCTCACATAGCTATGGACTTTGTGACAGGGCTCCCCATGTCCCACGGCTGCGACACCATTCTGACGGTGGTCGACCGGTTCTCTAAGGCGGTCCATTTCGTCTCTCTCCCCAAACTCCCTTCTGCTGCTGAAACGGCAGACCTCCTCATGCTCCATGTCGTCCGCCTTCACGGAATTCCCTCTGACATTGTTTCCGACCGTGGTCCCCAGTTCGTCTCCAAGGTGTGGCAGGCCTTTTGCAAGGGAATTGGGGCCACAGCCAGCCTCTCCTCTGGGTACCATCCGCAGTCCAACGGACAGGCGGAGCGTGCCAACCAGGCAGTCGAGGCGGCTCTTCGCTGCGTTGCCGCCAGCAACCCCTCTTCCTGGGCCAAGTACCTGGCTTGGGTGGAGTATTCCCTCAACGCCATGGTGAGCTCTGCCACCGGTATGTCACCTTTTCAGTGCTCGCTGGGTTACCAACCTCCTCTGTTTCCCCAACAAGAGCTGGAGGTGGCTGTTCCGTCCACCAAGGCACACCTCCGCCGGTGTCGTCGCATCTGGAAGGCTGCCCGGGCTGCGCTGCTCCGTGCCTCTGCGCGTTCTCAGCGTAATGCCAACCGACGGAGGGTGCGTGCCCCTGTCTACCAACCTGGCCAGAAAGTTTGGCTGTTGGCCCGGGACCTGCCCCTCCAGACCTCCCAGACGTCTACCCGCAAGTTAAATCCCCGGTTTGTTGGCCCGTACACCGTGAGCCATATAATCAGCCCTGTTGCAGTCCGTCTGGATCTCCCTCCCGCTCTCAAGGTTCATCCTGTGTTCCATGTGTCCCAGCTTAAGCCGGTGGCCTCCAGCGCCCTGTCTCCCCCGGCTTCAGCTCCTCCGCCCCCTCGAGTCCTGGCTGATGGTGACCCTGTTTGGACAGTTCGGAAGCTACTTGCCGTCCGTCGTCGGGGAAGAGGTTTCCAGTACCTCGTGGACTGGGAGGGCTTCGGCCCTGAAGACCGTAGCTGGGTGCCCCGGTCCTACCTTGCGGACCCCTCCCTATTGGACGACTTCTATCGGGACAATCCTGGTGCTCCGGGACGGTCGTCCGGTGCCTCCCCTCAGGGGGGGGGTACTGTTGTGCCACAAGCTCCTCACGTTCCTAGTCCCTCCCCTGCACGACATCATAGGGCAAGGGCCGGGCGTCTTCCTCAGCCAGCAGCCAGCACAGGTGGGGCTGATTCCAATCAGCCAAGCTGCTCCACAATCAACATCAGAAGCTGCCAATATAAACTGCTGAGAGCCGGCGCCCGACGCTTGGACGTTGACTACTGTGGTTAGTGTTACCGGCAGTTTAGTTCCAGTTCCTAGCGTACTATTAGCGTGCATATTGTAGATCTGCTATTTTTGCTTTGAGTTGTTCCAGTGGTAGATCTGCTGTTTTCTGTGCTAACTTTGTTCCTCTGTTTTGTTCCAGGCTCCCTCCACAAACCCAGTGTCTCCCAGCTCCACCGCTCCTTCCAGGATTCCCCTCATGCTCCTAACAAATCAAGTTTGAAATAAATTCCATTTTTGTTACTCCTGTCTCAGTGTCTTTGCCTTTGGGGTCCCCGGCACATTTGGCTACTTAACACTTCGAGCGTAACATCTACAAGCTCATAGCGCGCCACCGAGTGGCGCGCTACGAGCTTGTAGGTCTGCTATTTTTGAAAAATCGTGAAAATATTATTATTATTATTATTTTTTGAAAATAATTTGGGGACCCCCTAAAATAATTTGGCGACCCCCCGGGCGGTCGCGACCCACGGGTTGAGAACCCCTGCTCTATAGCATTCGGAGATTGTGGAATAGTTGTCTGGCTACGTGAGACTACTGTTTCAGGGACAAATTCACAGGACGTAGTTCAAAAAAACACTTGTGCGGTGCTGCCGCTGCGGTATACGATATCTCTGTTTTGCTGCCAAGGGACCTTTTTGGGGGTCACAAACTGTAAATTATGTAAAGTACTATAGGACACCCTGACCATCGAGTTTCACAGCCATTGTTAACTGCTTAAATGTGTTCAGTTGTTCTCTTAGATTTGGCCATTACATCTTTTGAGATATTTAAGGAGGAGTGGTAGTACTGCATTAAACAGTTTTACAATTTGCAAGGATTTTCTTATAGAGAGGACCCCAGAGTTAAATGAATCCTCCAGTCGTTACAGTGCACTGGCCATAGTAACTGAATCACAGCGGTGAACATGAACGTTAGCGTGCTATCAATACACGTGTACATAATGATGGTGTTGTTTGTAGGTAGGCTACATAAATGTAAAAAAAAAACCCGTAGAAATAGTGAAAATAGCTTGTAGAGCTTGTCATTATATAGATATGTTCTAGTCACGTTCTTAGCTTACGCATGTTTCGCGATAAATGCATTTTACATATGTGATGTATTCCCATGCTTTTTGTTCTTGCTTAATGTAAGTCGCTCTGGATTAAGAGCGTCTGCTAAATGCCTAAATTGTAAATTGTAAATTGAATAGGGTTTAAGTGGTTCATTCATAATGTACTGTATTTTTTTATGTTTGGGTCCCGGAGAGACACCAAATGTATCCTTTGGGTCTCAAGCTGAACAGTATGAGAAACACTGTGCCAGGGTACCCTTTGGGTCAGTACCAGAGTTGGGTGTAACTACACTACTTGTAGTGTAGTTACTGACTGTAATTACACTACTTTTGTCGGTAACGAGTAAGTAACGACACTACTCTTCCAAATTGAGTAATCACACTACAGTTACTGGTTGCTTTAGTTACTAGTTACTAGTTACTTGCGTCCTGCTGCTGCTTTCAGCGCCCCCCGCCGCGAGTGGAGTTTGATTGTTTGTTTTATTCCTTCACTTGTTCAACAACCTGGTATTAAAGAGCATAAAGAAAGATCTTGTGTATGTCCTCCTTATTAGGATTATAACAATTGTTAAGGGGCAAATTATGTGAATCAGGCGATTTTATGGAGTAACGCAAAAGTAATGTAATGAGTAGTGTAACTAGTTACTTTCTCCAGGGCGTAATCAAGTAATGTAAAAGTAATGTGTAATGTGTAGTGTATTACTTTTTTGAGTAACGGACCCCAACTCTGGTCAGTACACATGGCGGAAATGCACATCCAACAACAATGACTATTCATGTCATTCTCCATTAAAGTCCTTGAGAAGACTTGGATGCACCCACTCCCATATTAATTCAAGCTTGGTTAAGATTGCACCATCTGGGCCCTTGTACTGTACTAAATTATTGAGAGTTGATACATGACAACATATGTGCTGCGAGTGCTAGAGTTCAATAAACAAGGATTTATAGTTAAATGGCACATACAAATGCTAGGGAGGAACTCATTTGGGATTTCTAATTTGTGTACTTGGGAATAAAGCCCACTCATAATTGCTTGCTGTAATCGCCTCCTAGATACATAAATATGAGGATTTTGTGATTAACATAATGTGCATCTTCAGGGGGGGAAATTGATCTTACAACTGTAAGATGTCTTTGGACATACTGTATGTACATAATATTCTTTATTTGGTATATTAACTTGTAGCTGGTAGTGCAAGATTAACATTTGCCAATTAAAATAATTACTCTGCATCATTACAGGCTATATATTATGGTATTTCCCTTTCAACAGAATGTCAATGTTTGTAATAAAATCTTGTAATGAAAAGCCTTGCTAAAGAAATATTAACTTTGTAATCCTTGTTTGGCTGACATTCAATGTCAGTGTATTTTTTTCTTTTTCTTTTTCATCAAGTTGAGGGCTGCTGATAAGGAAGGCGTACTGTAGCACCGAGCTATACCACACAACAGTGACCTCTACAGGGAACAATGATAACAACAGGCTGAGACTTGGGGGTTACACTCTGAGAACCCATCGTCAAAAACATAAAGGAAAAACAAAGCCCTCTTTTCCTTGAGTTTGAGTTAATTAGTTGACGGTGAGTCAACAGTCCGTCTTGAGAGACTACACTTTACACTACATGTAAATACCAGAACAAGCATACACAGATGACTTACACACCATGTTGGATGTTTTACAAGTCTACAGCAGTAGTAAAAAAACAAACAAATCTTGATTAGAAAAAAAAACTATTACTAACTCAAGTGAACCCCTTTTGGTGTTAGCATTATGTTATGCTTTAGCTATTGAAAAATAGCAGATCTACAAGCTCATAGCGCGCCACCGAGTGGCGCGCTACGAGCTTGTAGGTCTGCTATTTTTGAAAAATCGAAGAACGACTGACATAGAAACATAGCTTTTTCAGAAAACTGTCAGGATGTAGAAGACATTTTTAGAATCTGATCTCAGGTCAAAATGGGTTAATAACGGTATTATTGAGTAAAATATAGTTATATTAACCACTTAAGCCCTATACCTACATGGTTGACGGGGGTATATACTTCCTCCGGTCCCCTCCTGGAACAGGACCGCTATGGATCATGAGGTTAAAACGACCTAATTTGGCCAGTTATCTGCATTCCAAACTCTTTTGTAGCAGGATGGGATGCAGAAAAGATTCTGGCAATGTGTGAGATGCAAACACGTGAGGTGGGCAACTGGGCAAGGTGTCAGCGAGCAGTGCCAATTCTCTCTCTCTCTCTCTCTCTCTCTCTCTCTCTCTCTCTCTCTCTAGCTGTCTGTCTCTAGCTGTCTGTCTCTATCTGTCTGTCTGTCTGTCTGTCTGTCTGTCTGTCTGTCGCTCTCTCTCTCTCTCTCTCTCTGTCCCTCTGTTTGTCTCTCTCTCTCTATCCCTCTCTCTCTGTCCCTCTCTCTCTCTCTCTCTCTCTCTGTCCCCCTGTCCCTCTCTCTCTGTCTCCCTCTCTCTCTCTCTCTCTCTCTCTCTCTCTCTCTCTCTCTCTCGATAGCTGAAGAAGACAAAGAGCATATAGAGCACCGTCTTTCATGGTGTTAAATATATATATAAATATGGGAAGGTGCCAAGCCTTGCTGGCCACAGCCAAGCATAGGATCAGGGAGGAGGAGGAATGAATGATGCTCAGATAAGAGGCAAAGTAAAGAGGGCAGACCAAACAGGAAAACCAAGAACGGAGAATATGTGGGGCGGTGCCTGTCTGAGCATGGAACATGTGTTGTGTGTGTTGTGTGTTGTGTGTTGTGTTGTGTAACTTGTGTTGGATTTACTTTTAAAAAGTTACATGTCTGCAACAACACTGTACATGCACAATAAAAAGAGAATATTGCGGATGACACAATCAAGTCTAAGGACTTATTTTCCTTTTGGTCCTTATTGTGATTAGATCAGATGCTGTATGTGTGTGTGTGCGCGTGTGTGCGTGTGCGTGTGCGTGTGCATGTGCGTGCGTGCGTGTGTGCATGTGCGTGTGTGCGTCGTGCGTGCGTGCGTGCGTGCGTGCGTGCGTGCGTGCGTGCGTGCGTGCGTGCGTGCGTGCGTGCACACATTCACGTGCCAATTATGAAGTAGGACTTTTAGCAGCACATAAAAACACAACATTAACATAAACAGAAAATATTGGTTCACATTGTATTGCATACAGTACGTACAAAGCATTGCCACGCTGCGGAGCAACCGTTGGAGGGATGCGAAAGGATTAGCTGTGTAAGAGATGAGGCACACATCCTTGAACCAAAGTGATCTCTGGCACAAATATAGCCTTTACCATGGAAAATGTGTTATTCAGAATAGGAACAAACTGAGTAATTTCCTCTTCTTTTCCATCCACGCAGAGTGGATGAGGAGAACACAGGTTACGTTGTACCAGGTTTTCCGTCTTTCTTGAGTTCTCCTTCATGTATTCAAATTCAGTTCAGCAGCATAAATTCCTCCCAAGAGGCTGTATTGTCCTTCTGTTTGTCCCCTGGGCTCCTCATCTCTCGGCAACATCTCGTCTCTACACACAATTTAGCCTAACACCTAGCAGACACACAGGAAAACCCACAGTGTCAATTTAACTCCGAGAGCCGTTCAGATGGATCAATTACCACTGAGGGTTTTACTGTGTGGGGCTCTCACAAACACCGCATTCTTTTTAAATAATTCGATGTGATTCGAGGTGCATTAATTAAAATGCTTTTTAAAGCTTCTGCTGATTGTGTCGGTTCTTTAACACATTTTGGGCGGGGACCCCTTTTGGTGTTAGCATTATGTTATGCTTTAGCTATTGAAAAATAGCAGATCTACAAGCTCATAGCGCGCCACTGAGTGGCGCGCTACGAGCTTGTAGGTCTGCTATTTTTGAAAAATCGAAGAACCACTGACAGAAACATAGCTTTTTCAGAAAACTGTCAGGATGTAGAAGACATTTTTAGAATTTGATCTCAGGTCAAAATGGCTTAACGACTTTGTACAAATTATTCTACGTATCTTTTATTCCTGTTTCCTCTGCCAGCCGGGCAGCCTGAAAACAAATGGACTGAATAGCCTTTCACTGCTTTTACCCCCGGAATAATAATGTTCCTTTGTGTTATTATTATGTGTGTGAAATAAAGGGATAAACACATTTCCTCCTCGCTCTCTCTGTCTCATTGCATTCAAGGGGAAACTCAGGAGGACGGCACATTTTACACCGATGGCTGCGTTGCAATTGCAGAGAGATACAAATGTACGAACGCCGTACTTTCATAATAGCGTGGTCCGAATGCTTCAAAAGGCACATAGGTTTGCTCTAGTGAACTTGAATGTGTGGTCCTTGGTGCATAAAGTAAGCATAAGGCCAACTCTATATAGCAATGAGCCTTTTACTGAATAAAATGGAGGGCCTAAGGCACTGGGGGCCAACACATTAACACGGGGCAGGAGCGAGTGGCAAAAATAAATAAATAACAACGAGTGTCAGAGAATACTACATTATTTAACAGCAATGGGTTTTAGAACCGGAAGGTTGTTTCCCGTTGAGGTCATAATAAACAAATATTATTTTAAGGTTTTTATTCCAAAACCGCAATGAATCTATAAGGCGCTAGGAAGATTGTATGACGTGGGCTTATACTAGGGCATTAAGCAACTAGTCGACTAGTTTACTAGTCGACTTTACTAGTCGACTAGTAAGTTTACTAGTCGACTAGTAAATCCACTAGTCGACCTTGTTGGTACTAGTTGACTAGTTGATAAGAAAAAAAAATTAATTATTTTTATTTTTTCCCCGATTTTGTAGGCCTCAAGATCAGGTAGATTATAGTTATAGTCACCATGTACACCGTTTTTCAATGTACAAATATTTATTTAAACAAATATATATATATTTTTTTAATTTATTTTATTTTTTACATAATAGGTAGTTAAACAACTAGTCGACTAGTAAACTAGGCAACTAGTCAACTAGAAAAGATGACTAGAAGTGAATGCCCTAGCTTATACTTGTACAAATATCATAACAGGCCATCGCATAAGAGCTCTGATCAATTCAGATATACAACCACACACACACACACACTCATAATAACCAACACACACACACACACACACACACACACACACACACACACACACACACACACACACACACACACACACACACACACACACACACACACACACACCTCGTCATCATCGCATAAAAAACACTTTTGTGGGAGGGATTCTGAAGTATACGCAATATTATCATATCTATTCAAAGCTAGCATGATGCAAATAGCCTCAATGACATGCTTGCCTCTACAAAACTCTCCCACAGGGTTCTGATAAAACAGCACAGTTTCCCACTCACCCATTCTCCCTCAGAAACGGAGTGAACTCGAAAGATCCTCAGTGTCACTTAACTCCGAAGAGAGTAGAAATGGAACCAAAATGGAACCCTACGGGGTCCATTCCTTTTCCACTTGCACTTTCTTCTGAGTCAAGTTGACTGAGGATTTTACTGTGTTCCATTCTACGGCCCTGTGATCTGCGGCAGACAAAATGAGACGCAGCAGCTACAACAGAACTCAGAGGCACAGTGAGAGAATTCCCCGCGTTCCCCCTCCTTGAATAGATAATGCTTTTCCTTCACATTCCTTTATTCTTTCAAAAAGAATGCATCAGAGGCCAAATATTAATTCTTCCCGTCATGCGGAGGAGCTATGCAAGTGGCATATACTACCACGAGCTTTTGAATGATTAAGGGGAACAGATGAAGGGGTGTTTCTTTCTGCCACTTTGAAACCTTCTGCGGAGTTCTTCTGAGCAACGTCTCTCAACTTATTCCCCACTCCGCAGGAGACGTGATTTTAAAAGACAACATTAATGAAAGCCCTGTAACAGGTAGAGACAGAGGGATTAATACTCTCTAAACACAGCAAGCCTCTCAGCCTCGGCTCTCACATGTCGGGTGAATAGGGGAACACTGTTCTCCCACTTTCCCTCCTTCCTCCCACCATGAATCTCCTTTAAAGAAATGCCAATAGATCTGATTGCCTGATACTCCGATGCACCCCCCCTCCCTGCCCCCCCCTAGTCTGTCTCTCTCACACGCACACATGACACACACACACACACACACCACACACCCCCCTCCTATTGTGCCCCCACTCCCGCGAAGATGCACGTGTGGAGGAATCACTTCAAGGAATGACATTGACTGAGGAAGTGCTGACTTGCACCACTGTTTGTCTTTTGATGTGAGAGATCAAATCAATGTGCGCAGGCGTTCTCTAGGAGCAACGCAGGCAGATTAGCATTAGCCCGAAGGTGCCTGCTTGCCCTCGATCATTAACGTTTACAACTGACTCTCCAAATAATCAGGATTTGCCAACGGTTGCCACGGCGGTGCAACAACCCCTCGCTGAGAGAGGCGTGATGATTCTACGTCGTCGTGGCGTTTTGAAGATGAAGGGTAATGTAAGGTTGGTCATGATGAGACTAACACCTACGTAAGCCTACCGCAGAACGAGGCCTGACACTGACATTTGTTAGTGGCGTGAGGAGCGTTATTTGTCACTACTAGCCTGGTGTGCAATGGTGCCTTCACATGGAAAATACCACCGATGAGATCTCCTGAGTGCTTAAGGCAGATGGATTGAATCCTCTTGAACACTGATAAAGGTTGATTTCAGGTTGTGCTGACATTATTGTAGGCTAGACTAATGCAGATTAATAATGTCATATTTTCCCTTGTCAGGCCAAGTCGTAAAATATAACCGTTTCATTTTCTTTTTGCCTTCTTTGAACACACAGGCACCTTACCGTGACTGCATACGATGAACATGCATAGCTCACATGCTAATTGTGGGAGGATGATTAGCTTAGGCTAAAGACATTACGTTGCATAGGGGTGTGACTTTGGTTTTCAAAAGGTAAGGGCGATACAGGGAGGGATTTTCGGACACATTTGAATTCATACTGTTTGTCTGTAACTTCATGCTAATGATCAAAGTTGAGGGCGGAAAATCTCCCGAGTGCGAGTTATGAAGATGAGATGAGGAGAGAGAGAGAGAGGGGAGAGAGAGAGAAACTGCTTTGCTATACCCTGCTTTGAACACTTTTACACTTTCCAACAAGCTTTGTTTTTTAATTGGCTGAAATTAATCTTAGGGATGTAGATGCCTGATTTGCATTCATTAAAACCCAACCAAAAGAAGTCATGCTTAATTCCAATCAAATTTGCTTAATTATGCATGGCGAGAGATTCCCAAATGAGCAGTGGATTTTTGTTAGTCCCTTTTTTTTGGGTTTCCTATAGCAAATAAAATGTAATGAAGCTGTCTTTTTGTGTTTTACTGAATGCTGAAGAGGACATTGAGGAGCACCTTGAGCACGGGCTGAAAACAATATTACTGCTAAAGTAATTATAAGAATCTGCATTTTTCATTGTTAATTGTGGATGTCAGCATCATTAATTTTAATTTACGGCAGGCAATAAAATTAAGAATACTTTGTGCTGATGTTTTAACGCATTTAGGCCTGACCTCGAAATTTAAAAGAAAATCTTCTAAATCCTCCAGTTTTCTGAAATAAATATTTTCACGATTTTTCAAAAATAGCAGACCTACAAGCTCGTAGCGCGCCACTCGGTGGCGCGCTATGAGCTTGTAGATCTGCTATTTTTCAATAGCTAAATTATAACAATGTTTAAAACACCAAGAGGGGTTCCCGCCCAAAATGGGTTAAATCATGCCTGTGAAGGGGACGCATAATGCAACTTAAATCTCAAGTAGATATTGATTGGGGTGGATGGTCTTTTCTATGAATCTTAAACAGGCAGACGCTGGGAATCTGCTTGAGACTTCACTTTTACGAGTTAACTCCAGGACCAGATAGCTCAAGTGCAATACAATTAAAGAAGTGTCAGTTTACACACACACGCACGTGCACACACACGCACGCACGCACACAAACGCACGCATGCACACCCACGTGCACACACACACACACACATGCACACACTCGCACACGCATATACACAAATACACACACGTACTCATTTAATCAGCATATTGTATAACGACACTAAGATGTTGAACCAGATAACCATGTGCCGTAAAAAGGACCTCTGGTGCTGTTTATTCAAACGCAATGAAAGGTATATAAACACCAATACCCCATATCTAACTTCTGTATGTTCTGCCTCATAATATTCAGAGTGGTAAGCAGTAAATGTTATGCAAGCCGTTAAAATGTCAACAGATGGAAAAATGTTTGTTAAGGCGCTATCTCACTGGTTCCCAAAGACCTATTTGTGGGTCGCAAACACATTTTTATGGGTCCTTTTTTGTTTTAAACAGACAAAAGCAAAAAATTTCATGAATTAAAAACAAATTCAATAATTCTTTGCAGTTATTTCATGAAGAGATAAAAGAAAAATCAAAGAAATTCCATGAAAATTTAAGAAGTAGTGAAAATGGCCGATCTACAAGCTCACAACAGCGACAAAAGCGACGCATTGTGAACTTGTAGATCTGTTACTAGTTTTAACTAGTTTGGGTCCTGGGCAAACGTCTAATTTCTCATTTGGGTCTTGAGCTAAAGCGTTTGGGAACCACTGCTCTATCTTATCGTCACCGTCAGGGTGAAACCCGTATGTCCAAAACGGGTCCAATATGTGGATAGTGGATTAAGACCTGAGTTCAGATTCTAAAAATGTCTTCTAAATCCTGACAGTTTTCTGAAAAAGATATGTTTCTATGTCAGTCGTTCTTCGATTTTTCAAAAATAGCAGACCTACAAGCTCGTAGCGCGCCACTCGGTGGCGCTCTATGAGCTTGTAGATCTGCTATTTTTCAATAGCTAAAGCCTAACATAATGCTAACACCAAAAGGGGTTCCCGCCCAAAATGGGTTAAATTCAACTGATACACTTTCAAAATGCAAAACAGCACCTTCAATCTAAACAATCACTGGTGTAATGGTATGGCAGTTAAAAGGTGCTATATGTGATTTGTTTTCTTGTTCAAATAAGCATTACATAGTTCTGTACTCCCACAGCAATCACTGCTATAGATTTGTTTGTTCAGTAGCAGGCGTCTGCAAGTCTCTGAAGCTCTGGATACATTTTCATGTCAGGATACAAATTTTGCCCAATCAGGACAGAGCACTCCTACAGGATAGGCTACGGAATCAATGCCAATTGGGGTTCTCTCTCCTGAATGGACACACTTGGAATCCCGACCTGAACATTTATTTTACTTACTAAAGAATTCGAGCGATGGGGTATCCCTACTTTTGGAGGGGGAACCCCTTTTGGTGTTTTAAACATTGTTATAATATAGCTATTGAAAAATAGCAGATCTACAAGCTCATAGCGCGCCACCGAGTGGCGCGCTACGAGCTTGTAGGTCTGCTATTTTTGAAAAATCGTGAATATATATATATATATATATATAATATTCAGAAAACTGGAGGATTTAGAAGATTTTTTTTTTATTTCGAGGTCAGGAAAAATGGGTTAACTGTAAAGAAACAGGCACCACATACATCTCCTTTAAGCCCCCATTTCATATTTCACCATGTCGTCATACTTTTTGAAAATGTTTGATTTGATTCAATTGTCTGCGGGATTTGTCAGTTCTGTTTGTACAGTGAGTGTGAGCGGGGAAGAGTTGGAGGCTCTGTACTGTACTGTACTGTGTACTGTACTGTATGTGGTCTGTGGGGGATGACATTATGTGTTTCTGCTCCAGCACTTGATTTATAGCTTCATTTGGACCGTGCTTGTACGAAACACATCCTGCCGCTGCAGGAGCCTTAGTGCATTGTAGTCTGAAAACAAAGGAAGAATAAAATTGATCTTTCTGGACACACACAAAATCAATGAATGGCTATTTCCTGTTCCATGGCATGTTAGTCCAACTGACTTGCTCAATCCTTGAACTTTCCTTGTCTCCTCGTCGCTGGAATGGAAAGGTCCTCAGAGTTCACTGGAAAACTTTGGATGATGTCATCTGGGATTCTTTGGCGCTGTGTGTTTTCACTCTTAGCCTATGACTCCCAAAAGCAAATATTGAAAGGAACTCAAGTTCATGTCTAAGCTAATGTTTACTTGCTCAAAACTGACACTGACTACACTGAACTGAGCTTATTACGGTTTGTTTTGTTATGTCAGTAGAGATCAACATGCTTCCGTCTTATTGACCATTACTACTACACCAGTACACCAATGTATAACCATAATCCATAGATCTGGGGTGTTGTATCCTCATGTTGGGTGTGCCATATACATAAACAAATGTAAATACGTTTCAAAACGTTTCCAAAACTTTCAAAATGTTCAGAATTAGTTGAAATGTCGTCACAATGTGCCGTCAACTTGTGGATACTTTCACAATTCGTCGTACAACGAAGTATAGGGCTCGACTGAGTTGTCAGCACAGGCTTTCAACTGAACGATACTCAAATAACGTGCAGTTCCCAAAAGAGAAAGAAACCCTGCGTTTAAATTGTAGCTTGTGTAATTCTTTGGCTCTGATTTACTGAAATCCCACGTGTTTGACAGTTACTCCAGAGAGGACGTGTCTGTACCTGCTGTGCGATGCATTGTACTCTCTCCCACAAGGTGATTGTGTTTCCAGCAGAAAAGGTCTCGACAGTGATGTTCAATTGTTCTCTTTCCGATTGGCCACCGGCCAACGGTTCCTTCATGACACACGGAGAGAGCTGGTACACTATCAGCTCCAGCTCTCCTCTTCCTGTCTGCTTTCCTGGCGGTGACTGAAGCAAGTCACTCTAATGCAACAATGATGGTGATTTCACTCTGCTTATCAGAGCGAGTAAGTACTTAAGCAGCTGCTTGTACTTTGATCCAATTTACTTCCTGAATGTGCGCTTCCTCACGAACAGTAAACAGGTCGGCCCTATGCTGTCATTACAGTTCAAAGCCAAAGCAAATAGTTCACAAGGATTATTATTTGATCTATTTGTGTTTGTATTATCTTTTTTAGATTTTTGTTCTGAATTGTACAGTAGCCTGGTTAACAGAAGTGAGTTAACCTGAGTGATGGGCCCTCTCGACAGAGGGCATTTTTCAGATACCAATTTGTGCTTTATGGCAGTGGCTGTAATTCAATACTGCCAACGCAGCTCAGGAGGTTGGGAGAAAAAGCAGTAAGTTGAACACCGCAACCTTTAACATCATTGTGTGCTTGACTCATCTCCAAGGACGGGACAGATAAAAGATGATCAGTAAGAAAATTGATAGCACTGATTTAATAAACATCCTCAAAATGATCCCCGTGACCTGCGTGTAGCAAGCGGCAGTCGCGCGCACTTCGCCTAGGTTAAAGAATCAAGTGGGATGATTCATTTGAGTGACTGAGGTAGTTGAGTTTGATGGATCATTCCTAAAAGCATCGTTGCTAATCTCCGGCTCCTCTTTTTTAGGTTATTCACAGATCAGTGAGTTTTCCGGGCTAATCCTGGACCTGACGCTGCTCTTGTCTGTGTACATGGTATTCATCATGCGCTGACAGGCAGAGTCCTTCAGACGACGAAATAACCTTCAGAGAGAGAGGAGGCGGGCAAGCAGTAGGTGTGCAGTTATTTTGGATACATTTCACAGTGGAGTAGGAAACGCTGCATGGGGAGATGTATGGTGTCCTTGTTGGGCGCGGAGAGATGGACCCTTCTCCGTTTCCTGGCATAATCATTCTGAGCCTCAGCCATGCCTTCGACAACTCAATCAGACAGCCCTCTACCTGTAAAGTGGCTGGGTTGATTTGATTGCCATTTTTATTGGATCCCGGCCACATAAATCAAACCAATGGGGACGGCTGTACAGACGTGACCACTCGTCATTCGCTAGTAGCCTTGGAAACATTGTTTCGGGGGCCGTGTGGCTGTCATAGGAGGTAAATCAGGGGTCTTGAAGTTTCTCTCCTCCAACACGGGAGCATGGAGTTAAATCATCTTGAAAATTGATGTCACTATGCCCAAGTGTTTTCACCTATCCCTCGAATAGAGTCCCATCAACTGGTGACAATGTCAGCACTTTTACCCTTCTCTAAAAAAAAGGATGTTGCTCATCTTCATGCCTATATAGGCTTGTTACGGCATTCATTACATATTTTTGTTTGTTTGTCTGTTTGTTTAATTTATAATGGAATGTTTCCTGTTGGTAATCTTGGGATTTTAATGACTTCAAAGTGTTTACAGTGCTAGATATGCAATTAACTTTCTTTCAGGAAAGGACTTACCTGCAGAAAAGCCTGACCTGTATTGCCTTGGACGTAATTAGAACAACTGACTTTGGAAGGCTAAGCCTGTTTGTACTGTGAAAGCAAGGTAGGGCCTATACTGCAGAAGATTAGTATATCGTCAGTGTTGGGCAGAAACCTTGTATCTCCATGTTTATTTATTTTTTTCATAAATAAATTCCATATTTTATACTCCATCATATGACACTGTCGCTCAAAAGCAGCTCAAATATTTCAAATTCTCACCTATAAAGACATGCCCAAAAATAAGGACCCCAGGTTCACAGCAGCCAATCTGTCGGTAGGCTTTACACAAATTTACAGTAACCACTAAACAATATCTCCACATTGGATCCATTGGAACACAGGCTCTTGTTTTCCATTTAACGGTTTTGGACATACAAGGTTTCTGCCCGATAGCGATTACTGTACTGTATGTACAGAACAGTTTGGCACTGGCAGTGTAAACTAAAGGAGTCTGTCTGGTAAAGCTCCATGTGTTGTACACATAGCCAGGCACTGTCTGGTAGCTCCATGTGTTGTACTGTACAACACATGGAGCTACCAGACAGTGCCTGGCTATGTGTACAACTTGTACACATAGCCAGGCACTGTCTGGTAAAGCTCCATGTGTTGTACACATAGCCAGGCACTGTCTGGTAAGCTCCATGTGTTGTACACATAGCCAGGCACTGTCTGGTAAAGCTCCATGTGTTGTACACAAAGCCAGGCACTGTCTGGTAAAGCTCCATGTGTTGTACACATAGCCAGGCACTGTCTGGTAAAGCTCCATGTGTTGTACACATAGCCAGGCACTGTCTGGTAAAGCTTCATGTGTTGTACACATAGCCAGGCACTGTCTGGTAAAGCTCCATGTGTTGTACACATAGCCAGGCACTGTCTGGTAAAGCTCCATGTGTTGTACACATAGCCAGGCACTGTCTGGTAAAGCTCCATGTGTTGTACACATAGCCAGGCACTGTCTGGTAAAGCTCCATGTGTTGTACACATAGCCAGGCACTGTCTGGTAAAGCTCCATGTGTTGTACACATAGCCAGGCACTGTCTGGTAAAGCTCCATGTGTTGTACACATAGCCAGGCACTGTCTGGTAAAGCTCCATGTGTTGTACACATAGCTAGGCACTGTCTGGTAAAGCTCCATGTGTTGTACACATAGCCAGGCACTGTCTGGTAAAGCTCCATGTGTTGTACACATAGCCAGGCACTGTCTGGTAAAGCTCCATGTGTTGTACACATAGCCAGGCACTGTCTGGTAAAGCTCCATGTGTTGTACACATAGCCAGGCACTGTCTGGTAGCTCCATGTGTTGTACACATAGCCAGGCACTGTCTGGTAGCTCCATGTGTTGTACACATAGCCAGGCACTGTCTGGTAAAGCTCCATGTGTTGTACACATAGCCAGGCACTGTCTGGTAAAGCTCCATGTGTTGTACACATAGCCAGGCACTGTCTGGTAAAGCTCCATGTGTTGTACACATAGCCAGGCACTGTCTGGTAAAGCTCCATGTGTTGTACACATAGCCAGGCACTGTCTGGTAAAGCTCCATGTGTTGTACACATAGCCAGGCACTGTCTGGTAAAGCTCCATGTGTTGTACACATAGCCAGGCACTGTCTGGTAAAGCTCCATGTGTTGTACACATAGCCAGGCACTGTCTGGTAAAGCTCCATGTGTTGTACACATAGCCAGGCACTGTCTGGTAAAGCTCCATGTGTTGTACACATAGCCAGGCACTGTCTGGTAAGCAATTTGATCCAATGTGAACTGATTAATCCATTTTGGCCTGACCTCGAAATTTAAAAATATTCTTCTAAATCCTCCAGTTTTCTGAAATAAATATTTTGACGATTTTTGAAAAATCGTCAAAATATTTAAAAATATTCTTCTAAATCCTCCAGTGTTCTGAAATAAATATTTTGACGATTTTTCAAAAATAGCAGACCTACAAGCTCGTAGCGCGCCACTCGGTGGCGCGCTATGAGCTTGTAGATCTGCTATTTTTCAATAGCTAAACTATAACATAATGTTTAGAACACCAAAAGGGGTTCCCGTCCAGAATGGGTTAAGTCTATCATGTCCACCAGCGCTTACAGTGGGAACATATTAGATTAAATACAGGTAGCTAATTTCCTCCTCTGCATGGGTGAGTGGGAGTGTGAATGAAAGTGATGTAAAATTAATTTAGGCCTCTAAAAATTTGATCACGCCGAGGCTATTTTGGTTCTACCCGATGACAAGTAATAGTAGGGTTGTTGCTTTTCTCCAACCTCGCAGTATTAGCACCTTCGCCTATGGGGGTTTTCAGGATCAATTTCATTCAGCATAAATATCACTTGATCTGTAAAACAAATTGGAAACAATGCAAAGCCATAAAAATTGCACCCTAGCTCTATTGAGATGTCCCCTCCCAGCCATGTGTCAAGACGGGAGACATTAATGATACACCGAGGAGAGAAAATTACCATCTAGGCTACGTCCGAACCAGTAAACTGATAAACAAGCTGGCCGTTAGGAGTGGGGATGATTTGAATCAACAAGGGTGAACAGATATGGATACTCCGCGCATTAGTGTTAATAGGAATAGATTATGGAGGGATTTCGTGGAGTGACCTTCAGTGCACTAATTGAAATAGTATTCCGAGTCAGCAGTGGAGTAATCAACTTAAACACAGAATCATAAATCATCATGAATAGCGCTGTCACAGCCAAGCCATTAGCCTCGTGTTTTTTCCACAGCAACCTCATGAAAATATCTGCCACACCGATCCGTAGGTTAATAGGAACAGAAATGGCATTTAGAGTCTATTTGGATCAAACGTACTGCGAGCTTGAAAGTAGAACTTCGCTAATTTGCAGGTAATGTGAATTGATGTAGTTAGGGTTGAGGATATAGTTCACGCTGCAAAGTTGTAACTCCGTGAAGGAATGTGAAAGGCACGCTGCACATACTGTAATGCATGCTGGCTCCTGTATATTAGAGCCTGATGGAGCTTTTATCATAACAGGGCTGCTTGACATGTCTATCCTTTGTGTGACCATGGGGCCCAGAAGTGCCTCTGTGTGTTATCAGGCTGGGGTTAGGTAATCATGTTGGCTTAGAGTGACCTTTGTCCCTTGCTATTAATTATGGCTGGCAATAAGGCAATAAATTGCAAGACCTTATAGAGCTTACAGTACCCCGAGACTACTGTAAGCAACACGGGTTGTGCCTTCTGTATGGTATTGTTCACAACAAGGCTGTAGTGTATGGATGTACACTGGTACTTTGCTCATAGTATGCTTAAGATTGTTAGTACTTTACAAAAGAATTGTCTTACTGCTGACCTATTTATCAACATTGTGAAACAACTACATCTCCTAGAACAGATGACCTATTCTTTAAGACTGCAAAAAGAGCTGGGTGAAAGAAGATGGGAGAAATGGATAGAGTATTTAGCTGGGGGGCGGATATGGAGTGAATATGGGCTGTGTCTTTCCGGTTGTCAATGAATGTAAGGAATCCAAAAGTCTGTAATATGTATTGTTGTTGCTTGTTTCTGTACATCCCATGACGTCTTTTTTTTTCTTTTTCTGTTGATGTTTTTGTTTTATTGTATGCCTTGTTTGTCTTTTGTGTCTCGTCTTGCATATTCAAAAATTAAAAAAATAAAGAGTTTAAAAAAAAAGATTGTTAGTACTAGTTGTTAGTACTCGACTTGTGCCTCCACTCTGCAGTGGCAGTGGGTTTCAGAATTTAAGGATGGATGCATAATCCACAAAATACAGGTTTATTATTTTTCGTCATTACCACTCCACTCTTTAGTATGCCACAGTTCATTCTAGCACTGAAACAGAGCGCTTTGTCAAAGTTTACAACATCTTTATTAATATCAACAAGTGCTCTCGGAGTAAATAGCTTTTTAATTGCAAGTAAAGTGAACGAATTAGATACTAAACAGTCGGTTAGCGTCAATGAAATGTCTTTCACACAACAATACCCAGCAAACTTGTCAGAAACGCTGATAAGAGGGCCGATCCTGAACGCTTACACGGCATTAATCAAATAGCAGGTCTAATTAAAAGCGCTTTAAACAAAGCTTTTTTTTTCTAAATGTTGCTCAGGTATGGCAATAATTTTTGATCAGCCAAGCCTGGAAGACAAATAATTAGAACTGCCACAGCGGCCTGATGAGTGATGTCAGCATCTCCGAGTGACCTTCCCCTGCTAATTAATTTTCATTCCAGGGAAAAAAGACCCCGTTGTTGCACATTATTAATTGAGTTCATGAAAAGATGCACCTGATTAATTTTTGTTGATAATACTTGTCATTCTGGCCACCGTTTGTAATCATTTTATGGGTTTTCTTCTTAGTGTTTTTCAAAGTTGATCTAAGTCATCTTAAGCTGGAGATTAATTTGTCCAAAGGCTAGCTGCCCTGGTCCGAACAGAAAGCAGGTCCCCAGTTTATCACACTTAAGACGTGTGACACACACATAGCTTCTCTTTATCAGCGGTCGGGTATCTGAGATTGGAAAGATGTTTGACTCCTTTGATTTAGCTTAAAAGATATATATGGCTGGCACTGTGGCACAATCCAATATACCAGAAGGTTAAATTGGAAAATGGAAAATCATTTATTTATCTCATCCGGCTACATAAAGACATTTCTATATGTCTGTTGGGTTGGAGATCAATAACATTGTTTTTAATAATCTCCACTTAAATAAGCAGGTAATTAAGTGCTCGATCACATACAAGTACAATTTTATTTAGTCCAAAGTTGCCATTTTTACTTGTATTTCTTTTTCCGTTAATTTTATGAACCTGGCACAAGAGAAATTAAATCACACCCAGTGCGGGAACAGCGGTCGGACTAGCGCTCGAACATGCGCTGCTCCCGTGCTTGTGGTTATGGTTAGGTTAGGGTTCGAGGTAGGTTGTCGGTTTAATGACTGTCGGACCAATAATAGTGTCGGACCATTGTAAAGCGCTTTGAGTAAGCACGTAGTGCATAGAAAAGCGCTATAAAAATGCAATCCATTATTATTATTATTAACTCTGGCATGGCATTGCATTATTGTGAACCAGGGTATCGGCAGCCGCTACTTGCTACTTCTTGGTTTACCGGTGTGCAGAATTTAATTTTTGATTAACCAACACCATCTTCCGACTCCGCACCAGGAACAAGACCTCATGGATGCACCTGCGCTCACGCCAGTGGCATCTGATCGACTATGTCATAACTCAAAAGAAAGATTGAGGCATGGTTCTGATCATCAAGGCCCTCAGAGGGGCTGACGATTGTTGTACTGACCATCGTCCCATCTTCTCCTCTATGCGAGTTTGCCTGAAGCCAAAACCCAGACTGCACGCAAACCCTCGCCAAAATAAGTTTGATGTCTCTGCACTCAAAGATCCAGACACCTCAGCTTCTCTGTCTCAACGTCTCCTGGACATCAACCATGACACCTCAGAGCCTGAGGTCCTCTTGGTGCGCCATAAAGAATACCATCAACTCAACTGCTCATGAGACCTTGTGAGGACTTGTGAAACGGCGCCATCAAGATTGATTCGATGACAACAACCTTGCAATCCGTGATCCCATTGACCAAAAACGGAAGGCTTGCTTAGCATGGGAATGCATGGGAACTTGGGAAGAAGTTCAGAATGAGCCCCTGCATCCTCAGAGTTCTACTACAGCAGCTATCCCGCCTCTAGCTGCTGCTGATTGGCCAGGCCGTTTTGTGGCCGGGCATCAAGTCTGCCTGAGAGTTCCCAGATGGGAGCAGGAGGGGGGAACCCAGTGTACTCTCTGCTGCCCCATCTGGCGGAGTCAGGTTACCATAGAGCACGGGTGCCCACACATTTATGACGTGAGATCTACTTTCAAAATGACCAGCTCAACAAGATCTACCCACTGAAAAAATAAGTGTACCATTGCTGAAAATAGTATAAATATATAATGTACCTGGGGGGGCTTTGGAATAGGGAGCGGGGAGAAATTATGACAGGCAGTTTCTGCTGTCAAAATATGTCCCCCCCCGTATTTAACTTAAACGCCCAATGCATTCTCAATGGCAATAGCACAAACTTTGGCATGCTACTAGTCCTACATACTTACACCTAAACACCCCATTCAAACCTATTTAGGTTCATCTTACGGTGGACATGTTTGCCTGAAAAGAAATCTTTGAAATGTTTCATAGTTTTAGAAATATAGTGCTTTCAAATTTGAGAAATTTATAATGGGGCTCAATGGCAGCTCTATGGCACGTCAAAACATTACTTTCACCTAGAAACTCCATTCACACATTTTATAATTCAGCTTACTGTGGAGACACATGCTGGAACTTTTTACTTTGAAATGATTTGTAGTTTCGGAGTTATTTAACTTAAACGCCCAATGCATTCTCAATGGCAATAGCACAAACTTTGGCATGTTACTAGTCCTACATACTTACACCTAGACACCCCATTCAAACCTATTTAGGTTCATCTTACGGTGGACATGTTTGCCTGAAAAGGAATCTTTGAAATGTTTCATAGTTTTAGAAATATAGTGCTTTCAAATTTGAGAAATTTATAATGGGGCTCAATGGCAGCTCTATGGCACGTCAAAAAAGCACTTTCACCTAGAAACTCCATTCACACATTTTATAATTCAGCTTACTGTGGGCACACATGCTGGAACTTTTTACTTTGAAATGATTTGTAGTTTCTGAGTTATTTAACTTAAACGCCCAATGCATTCTCAATGGCAATAGCACAAACTTTGGCATGCTACTAGTCCTACATCAGGGGTGCCCACACATTTATGACGTGAGATCTACTTTCAAAATGACCAGCTCAACAAGATCTACCCACTGAAAAGATAAGTGTACCATTGCTGAAAATAGTTTAAATATATAATGTACCTGGGGGGGCTTTGGAATAGGGAGGGGGGAGAAATTATGACAGGCAGTTTCTAATGTCAAAATATGTCCCCCCCGTATTTAACTTAAACGCCCAATGCATTCTCAATGGCAATAGCACAAACTTTGCCATGCTACTAGTCCTACATACTTACACCTAGAAACCCCATTCAAACCTATTTAGGTTCATCTTACGGTGGACATGTTTGCCTGAAAATAAATCTTTGAAATGTTTCATAGTTTTAGAAATATATAGTGCAAGGACACCAACTCTGGGGGAGCCCGGGTTCGAACTGGCAACCTTGCAGTTACCATCCAGCCACTCTACCCCCTGAGCCACCGCCGCCCTGTTTTGGTTTGGTTTTACTATAGTTTATGACAGAATCGAGAGAGAAAGCTAAATTCATTGACAAAGTACATTTGGAATTTGTCACCCATCCTACACACCCTATAGAGAGTGTTCTGACAAGCGGCACCACCGCCTGGTTCTGAAACTGCAACGCTGCGGAACGCAGAGCACTGCAGAGAATGGTGTGAACAGCACAGCGCATCGTAGGAGGGGAGCTTCCCCCCCTCCAGGAAATACATGAGAGATGTTGCATGGCTAAGGCGAAAGGTGACATAAGGGACATTCATGTACTAGCAGCACCACCAGACTAACACCAGGGCTCCACCGGGCGCGTCAGCGTCGTGTCTCCGTCACCGTCAGGGAATGTTCCCTTTTTAATCAATGAAGGGTGGCTCCACTGCCCGCGTTGCGTGACGCGTGACGCGTGCATTAAAATTGAACCGGTGCGTTTTTTGACGCACGCGACGGAGACGCAACGCGTCCGGTGGAGCCCTGGCGTTAGGCGGCTGAACAAGAGCTAAGTTTGATGCACAGACTGCACTAATTCATGTTTTAATAGGGACTCCTTTATATTTATACTCGTACGTACGTACGTACATTCATTCATGAACTTTATTTATTATGCAATCACAATTGTCATATTGGGCTATATCTTGCGCCAACCCATAACCCTTATCCCTAAACTTATTTGCCATTTTTTTACTATTTTATAAAACTTTTTAAAATAGTTCAAATAGCTGATCTACAAGCTCCCAACGTGTAGATGTTGGACTGGCCCCATGAAGTGAACAGAGTTTTCGTAACTCTGTCTTACTCTATGGCTCTGGAGACCAGTCGTATAAGGAGCTCCGAGTCCACGCCAACCATGACCATATATGGAGTTCCGAGTAACGTTCACCATTATGTCCGTATAATGAGTGCATGAACCTCTTGAGTAACGATGGCGAACTTTATTCTTTATTCGGATGCCCATTAGCTTCGCTGCTACGGTCGCTATATAGTCTTCCTGGGGTCCACAGAAAACATCACAACATAAAAACAACATACAATACACATACAAACAACAACTACTGACACTGACCATTAAAATGCCAAAGATATATAGACAAGTAAGACGCGTGAACGCGGGAAGCGAACGCAGCTCGTAAATTGCAATAACAACAATTAGAATAAATTACGTACTTTTTTAAGGGTTTTTTTAAGTTCTCTCTTTTTTGTCTTTTTTTTAAGAATTTTTTTTAAGTTAAGTTTTTTTAGGTTAAGTTTTTTTTTAAAGTTTTTTCTTTTAAAGTTTTTTTTAAGTTAAGTTTTTTTTTAAGTTAAGTTTGTGTGTGTGTGTGTGTGTGTGTGTGTGTCTGTGTCTGTGTCTGTGTGTGTGTGTGTGTGTGTGTGTGTGTGTGTGTGTGTGTGTGTGTGTGTGTGTGTGTGTGATACAGCTGCGCCCTCTGGTGGCGGGCGGTGTTACAGCGTGACAGACACACACACAGACAGACAGACAGGTTCTGCTAGGTCTCATAGTTAGTGCTCACTGCGTTCGCAATAATATAACGCAACAACAAGGGCATCCATTATACCGTGCAAACTTTACAGGAATAGAAAGACTGCAGTTTCTATTATATTAGCTTGGATTCCCCATCGATGATGGCGCTGGTAGGCGTGTTTCTGAACTTTTCAACTAGGTTGAAAATGGGTGAAGTCATACTTTAAAAGTAATAATCTGTTTAGTTACCACTGCTAAAATATTGTATGCATTATAAGTGCCTATAAAAACCGTTGAAACTTGCACGCGAGTTGCAGGCCAGCTGTGAATAATTCAGTCCTCCCTTGCTTCTAGGTAAACGACAATATTTAGTCTTTGAGTTATACCGCACAGGCCTGTGTAAAATGCTTGGTGTAGCATTACTATCACAATGTACAGCACCTTAAAGAATAAGAGCACCAAATAGGGAAACTAATACTTTGTTCGCGTGGTGATGGATTTACGGTCCACACGAGTTTCCTGCCAGGAAGTGCAACAGGAACACCTTATTATGTTGGATAATCAACTTGGGGAAATCAGGATGGTAGCTAAAGAGAAATAGAGAAATGGAATTTGTTGGACAGACGGCAGTGCAACTGCGTTTGTGTCCCGAAAGGGGTTTGGAATTGCGTTCCACAGAGGCCCCTGAACATGTTATTCCAATTTGGGAATGACTGGATGTTGTGTTCATACAGTAATATACAGTAAAGCTAAATATAATAATTAAGAAATAAAACCCACCCACAAGCACAAAGGCTTAGACAATTACAGGCAAACAGTATGGAATGTGAAAACCCTGTTTGAAGGTCATTGTCACATGACTCACGAGACCATGTGTTTAATTTGGTGGGGGAAAGAAATCACCTTTCAGTATAAAAAAGTGACATTTGTGGCATTTCCACCCTATGGGTGGCATAGCAGATGTACAAGCTCACAGCACATCGCATCGTGCAGAGCTGCGAGCTTGTACATCTGCTATTTTCGAACATCTTTTTAAAATCTGTTTGAATTGAAAAAGTGTTTGAATTGTATTTAACACAAATCTTCTCTTCTGGGGGGCCCCTGGCAAAAAACATATTCAGATGGGGTCTCCATGGCCATCAATTTATGTTATTTTTTGCCAAACGGGTCCCTCCTGCAAGCTTGCCAATTGTAGGTAATAGAAATGGAATATGAAAATATTTACCGATACACATCTTGATCACAATTAAGAGTCAAAAGAGAGAGAGTCCAGAGAGAGAGTCATCTCACAATTTGTGTGAGTTTGGGACAAATCTGTTGTAGAAGGAAAATGTGTATTTTGAAGAAAACACAAAATGCCAGAAAATCGATTCAAGCCGACATGGAGGTGGCCTCTGTGGAGTTTGATTGTGCATACAGTTCAAGAGTTATACAGTATGTCAAAAGTTTAAACGTGAAGCGGTCTGTAAATCGTGCCAATCGGCGTGCCCAAAGGCAATTTGTCATTGCGGAGGCCATCCAGATTTCCCATGCCTCTGATCACATATCACCTATTTATGCAGCCGCAATCGCAAACTGCACAGCTGGTAACTTGCTGCCAATAGCTAAAGATTGAACAGAGAGGCCACACCTTGTTTATACTAGGAATCTTTGCTGCCATAATACGTTTCATTTGTTGTGTTTTTATTAAAAGATAAAGCTGCTACAGACTTGCGGACAGGCTGGAGAAACAGGCTGTTGCTGGATAGTAAAACCTGAGTTATACTTGGTTGCACATCATGTCGCTCGAAACTAGCTGATCTACAAGCTAATAGACGATCTTCAAGGCAATTGTCGATGTCACGTAATAAATGTTGTCGATTTACCGCACAAGCTGATAGACTCATCATCTGCTATTTTCGGTGTGTGGCACTGGCACACATCTAAGCTATCAGGCTCAAGTACAGTATATCCTCGCCCCTCCCAGTACGTGAGCTGCGGTGTTCCTCAAGGAAGCATAGTAGGGACTTTTCTATTCCTAATGTACGTGAACGACATGACATCAGCTTGTGACTGAAATCTGCTCTTATTTGCGGATGACCCGGCTTTCCTGGTATCGGGCAAAGACAAATTGCAGGTTAATAAAAGGCCCTTAGCTCTGAACTCTCTAGAATCTGCACCTGGCTCGCTGATCAGAAACTATCACTACACCTGGGTAAAACTGAATCCATTCTCTTTGGGTGCAATAGAAGAACTCATTCAAGGGTACGACGACTATGCATGCAACTCATGGTACCATGGCACCACAAAGGCCCTAAAAACCTAGACATCCCAAAACCAAACTGGTCAGGCTACTGCTTGGCCTTACTCCTATACAACTCATCTTACCCAGACTCATTTTGCTGAGGTTGGGGTGGCTCAGGGTAGAGGACATAGTACAGCAACTTGCAATGGGCCTGGACTACAAGATATGCTACACCACAAAGACACCCGGCCGTGGACCTAAAACGTCAACGCCGTTCACAGCAACACCACCAGAGGGAGCTCCACTAATCACGTTCAACCCAGATTTGGCTAAAAAAAAAAGGGGTTAAATCCGTTCTCCTCCTGGCCACAACAATGTGGCCAGGGAGCAAAAAGTCAAAGTCTCTGTGTTCATTTTTTTGCAAACTGGTAAATAATGTATTCAACCAACCACTTCAATTAAGTTGATCGGTGACTTGGCAACTCCTTGAGTTAGGCGTTATATATTTTCATGGATGCACTGATAGATCAGGATAAGAATGTTGTACTTGATCCTGGAGGGGACAGGGAGCTATAGTGATCCTGGAGGGGACAGGGAGCTATAGTGATCCTGGAGGGGACAGGGAGCTATAGTGATCCTGGAGGGGACAGGGAGCTATAGTGATCCTGGAGGAGACAGGGAGCTATAGTGATCCTGGGGGGGACAGGGAGCTATAGTGATCCTGGAGGGGACAGGGAGCTATAGTGATCCTGGAGGAGACAGGGAGCTATAGTGATCCTGGGGGGGACAGGGAGCTATAGTGATCCTGGAGGAGACAGGGAGCTATAGTGATCCTGGGGGGGACAGGGAGCTATAGTGATCCTGGAGGGGACAGGGAGCTATAGTGATCCTGGGGGGGACAGACAGGGAGCTATAGTGATCCTGGAGGGGACAGACAGGGAGCTATAGTGATCCTGGAGGGGACAGGGAGCTATAGTGATCCTGGAGGGGACAGACAGGGAGCTATAGTGATCCTGGAGGGGACAGGGAGCTATAGTGATCCTGGAGGGGACAGACAGGGAGCTATAGTGATCCTGGAGGGGACAGGGAGCTATAGTGATCCTGGAGGAGACAGGGAGCTATAGTGATCCTGGAGGGGACAGGGAGCTATAGTGATCCTGGAGGGGACAGGGAGCTATAGTGATCCTGGGGGGGACAGACAGGGAGCTATAGTGATCCTGGAGGAGACAGGGAGCTATAGTGATCCTGGAGGGGACAGGGAGCTGTAGTGATCCTGGGGGGGACAGACAGGGAGCTATAGTGATCCTGGAGGAGACAGGGAGCTATAGTGATCCTGGAGGGGACAGGGAGCTGTAGTGATCCTGGAGGGGACAGACAGGGAGCTATAGTGATCCTGGAGGGGACAGGGAGCTATAGTGATCCTGGAGGGGACAGGGAGCTGTAGTGATCCTGGAGGGGACAGACAGGGAGCTATAGTGATCCTGGAGGAGACAGGGAGCTGTAGTGATCCTGGAGGGGACAGACAGGGAGCTATAGTGATCCTGGAGGGGACAGGGAGCTATAGTGATCCTGGAGGGGACAGACAGGGAGCTATAGTGATCCTGGAGGGGACAGGGAGCTATAGTGATCCTGGAGGGGACAGGGAGCTATAGTGATCCTGGAGGGGACAGGGAGCTGTAGTGATCCTGGAGGGGACAGACAGGGAGCTATAGTGATCCTGGAGGAGACAGGGAGCTGTAGTGATCCTGGAGGGGACAGACAGGGAGCTATAGTGATCCTGGAGGAGACAGGGAGCTATAGTGATCCTGGAGGGGACAGACAGGGAGCTATAGTGATCCTGGAGGGGACAGGGAGCTATAGTGATCCTGGAGGGGACGGACAGGGAGCTATAGTGATCCTGGAGGGGACAGGGAGCTATAGTGATCCTGGAGGGGACAGGGAGCTATAGTGCAGTGAGTGTAGGATGGGTGTGATATGCGGTGATGAGAGTTTTCACACTCTAATCAGCAATGGCATCTTGGCAGCACTGTTATAGTTCTATTGAAGCTTCTGGAGACTGCTGCCAGGGATCCAGATTAATCCATTTTGGGCGGGAACCCCTTTTGGTGTTAGCATTATGTTATGCTTTAGCTATTGAAAAATAGCAGATCTACAAGCTCATAGCGCGCCACTCGGTGGCGCGCTATGAGCTTGTAGATCTGCTATTTTTGAAAAATCGTTAAAATGTGGCACAAATCATTGAATATATATTTCAGAGCGAACATTTTTAACTAAAATATTTGCTTCTGGGGGGTCCCTGGAACTACATATTTTGAGATGGGGGTCCGTGGTAACCAGTTAGGTCCGTGGCCCAATAGAGATAATTCTGGGGGTCCTTGAAATGAAAAAGGTTGAGCACCTCTGACATGGAAACATGGGTTTTTCAGAAAAATGTTAGGATTTAGAAGCCATTTTTTTAATCGACCTCAGTCCAAAATGGGTTAAAGGTGTGTGGCAGTTACAGTAGTCCAAATGAGACAGGGTTAGATTGGGAGGGAATTTGGAGACGTTCTTGAGGCGATAGGTATAACAATAGGTGTAAGATCTATATTCCACAGCATTTGCTGAAGAAAAGAAGGCAAACAAATAGAAGTTTCTTTCAGACGTCTATTTTAGTTTTCACCTCAACCACTTGAATGCTTAAACGGTGAGTATTAAAGTTAAAATTCAGATAATTCCCACTTGGCATGCAGTGTTCCAATCACTCAGATGTGTATTCCACCACACATTTACTTTGCACATCACACCAATACTGCTGTGATTTTTGAGTGGTGCAACCACTCCAAGGAACAGCAATGTCACTATGTGTGGGACTATGTTACTATGTTACTATGTTTAGAGTACCAGTAGGGGCAAAAGTGGTGCTGTTGTGCCAGAAACAGAGAGAGAGAGATAGTGATGCACTGTTGCCTGCTAATGAGAGAGAGAGAGAGAGAGAGAGAGAGAGAGAGAGAGAGAGAGAGAGAGAGAGAGAGAGAGCGAGAGAGCGAGAGCGAGAGACAGAGGCGGGGGGGGGGGGGGGGGGGGGGGTCAGGGGGAGAGGGGAGTTGCACCACTCAGTTCACACGGGTGTGATTTTTTTTATGCAAGTTGGATAGTGTCGACTACTAGAGCATTTCATGACTGACATTATTGTAGCAACATTCGGCAGCACCACTGTTATTGTTTTTCAGAAAAAGATATGTTAAACATATGCAATATTTATCAGTGCTTGTACTATCTCTTCCTGCCTCACACAACCAACTGTGAACCAGACTGCTTGCTGTTTATGCTGCTGTTTGTAGTCTCCAAGCATACTGTAGTACAATAGCGTACAAAACATGACTCCAAATATTTTATGTCCCCAACGTAGTCTAAGGGAATTAAGTTGGTAGCAACATTACATAAAACCTGGGGGAAAGGATCCGATAATCAAAATAAGTATTTATTTAAAAACTAAACAGACAATTGTGCTCTGAACAATGACCGAAATATGTTCTATAATTAATTGTTTCCTAAGCCATCACTATACATTTCAGTATCCGCCATACTGCTTTGTTACATCTATAAAATACTCCGGAAGTGACAATAACAGAGAAACGATTGAAATCGACCTCAGAATGAAACAAGAGCCAGATTACAAAACACACTTTCGTCAAAAAGTGGTTCAAAAGGTATCATATGGTACACCAAAACAAACTAAAGTTCTCAAGTTATATAAGCACAATATTTCTCAGTAGAGTATACACACATGCGTAAGCAGACTACGCACACCCGTGCGCAGACTGCGCACGCACACCAATCTGCCAAGTGACCAAATGCAGTGATCCTTAAATAAATGTTTTGCAACAGTTGTTGAGGACACCAGTAAATGCACTGCGAAGCAGGTGTTTCTTATTGAAAAGGCAGTATTGATGCGAAGGTGGGTTCACGGTCTGGTGAGGCAGCAGAGAAGGCAGGGGAGGATGGGGAACCATTCACCAGATAGTTTTTTGGGTGGGTTGGCGACGGCATGTGACAGAGCTAGCACAGGAGCATTATGGTCTGGTCATTTCGGCGTATGACCTATGACCAAATCCTGGAAAATGTCCAGGTCAGATGTTCAGCTGGTTGATGACAAATAGTTTGTTGCCAACTCACAGAGTCACCGGATATGATTCAACTCACAGAGTCACCGGATATGATTCAACTCACAGAGTCACCGGATATGATTCAACTCACAGAGTCACCGGATATGATTCAACTCACAGAGTCACCGGATATGATTCAACTCACAGAGTCACCGGATATGATTCAACTCACAGAGTCACCGGATATGATTCAACTCACAGAGTCACCGGATATGATTCAACTCACAGAGTCACCGGATATGATTCAACTCACAGAGTCACCGGATATGATTCAACTCACAGAGTCACCGGATATGATTCAACTCACAGAGTCACCGGATATGATTCAACATTTAGGCGTTTTGCAGCAAGTTAACAAGTGAAGTGCTGCTGCCTATGTTGGTTAGGTTAACACCTAGACTAGAGAGACATTTGTATGAAAATAAATCAACTCATTCACCGCCACCAGGGGGCGCCAAAAGTCCCAGACCGCCACCATATATATATATATTTCTTTTTTTATGTTATGTTACAAAACACAAAAAACACGTCCTTGGCGCTCCAGGACATCATGAAAAATAAGTTAAATAAGTCCTTGGCAGCCATTGAGTATGGAGTGTCGTAATGTTTGTACTTTTACTCTAATAGACGGTGTGGATATAATATTCAAATATGTCTTCCCTGTGTATTTTTGGTGTCTTCCTGAAAGCTGAAAGCCTTTGAGTCAAAAGGCCCAATCGAAATACACCACTTTAATGTCATCATAAAATCCTCCCCTCCCCTAACCCCTCCCCCATTATAGAACAACAGCTGTGGGCGAGGCTTAAATTCAGGTGGGTGGTGGTAAGGTGAAAACCAGGTATAATTAATGAACTGCAAGGTGGGTGTGGCCACATAAAACACAATTTTAACACTTTCTGTACACTTTTTTGAAAAAAGAAAAAAATGAAACCCAATGCATTTTTCCCATAGACATTTCTTAAAGTATTTATTTAAAGACGGTTACGCCGCGGACAAAGCCAACTCGAGTCGTGACAACTCATGACAACACAAACAATATTTTGGACCAAACAAATAATTACAAAGAAGAAAAACAACAAAAAAAGTGTTGTAACCTGCCGTTTTTTTCTTCTTTCTAATTATTTGTTCGGCCCAAAAAATTGTGTTTGTTGTCATGATTTGTCACGACTCGAGTTGGCTTTGTCCGCGGCGTAAACGTCTTTAAATAAATACTTTCAGAAATGTCTATGAGGAAAATTAACGGAGAATCATTTCCTGGTCCAGGGTAGGGGGCGGGACTGCGACGTTCTATACTAGTAATAGTATAACGCTTTACAAACACATCAACCAGCACTGGACCTACTGTACTGTATATCTATATTATTATTATCATCATCATCATCTATATTATTTAGTGCTTGTTGTGCTGCTTCAGCGTTGCCTGTCATGCTGCGGATTGCACGGCAACTGGTACGAGAATTAGTCACTCGCGGGGGGGATTATGGCCCTCCATCTTTAGCCTTCAGTAACAAACAGTAGGCTAATATTAGCTAGCGTCTGGGAACAACGTTAGAGATGGGAGGGGAGAACTAGCCCAGGTGGTTGCTGATTAGTTATTAGATGAAAGGAGAGATTACTGATTCGATTGCTATCTCTGTTGTCTATAACAGAGACCGATTTTGTGAACCAATGGCTATAGCTAGCTATATTTTGTATATGTAAGTTGTTGGTACATTTCAATGGTGCTTTTGTTAGAGTCTATCAAACATTACAGTAAATAGCCCATCAACAAGTTGAAGGGGGTGACAAACTGACAGTTCAAATAAAATAACAAAAAATCACACCCGTGTGAAGTAAGTGGTGCAACTCCGTGTGGGGGTCCCCGGGGGGGGGGGGGGGGTTCCAGACCCACAGGAACGCACCCAGGGTGCCGGCCCGATTCCGGCGAGCCGCCCCGCGTCCGAAACGGTTGAGAAATGACAGAGTTACCGTGTGGGGGTCCCTCTACTGTACTGGTGGTGAAAAACAACCATGCTGTTTTCGTGCTCACCCACCCGCCCACACACATAGTCACTTAAGGAAGTGGTTGCACCACTTAAAAATAAGAACCACGTCAAAAGGCCAACAGGCTGTACTGGCATTTTCAAACATATTGCCACATTCAGGCTACAGCAGTTGACACCATATATCCACCACCTTTTAATCCCACTGAATTTGAAGTATTTTCAGGCAATTATCCATCAATAGGCGATTGTAGCATTGCACGGAAGCAGGGATTGAACCCGGGGCTCCCACTTGACAGACCAACGCGCAACCCACCGTGCCAATAGGGCTGAGCCAGATTGGCAGGGCTGTTGCAGGCTGGGTCTTGGCTGGGTGCTACAATCTTTTTACAGTCTTTTGAAGCACGTCCTCGCGCTTCTCACTCCACACCGCGGACCGCCGCACACGATGTCCCTCATGCGAGGATATCGCGCTCCACGTCCTGCCGACTACGCCAGATTGTAGCATTGCGCGGAAGCAGGGATTGAACCCGGGGCTCCCACTCGCCAGACCACCAACGCACAACCAGCCCTGCCAATCGGGCTCAGCCCAAGGTTACCTCGAGGACCTCGGGCCTCCAGAGATAATCTATCTACAGAGGTAGACTAGCATAGCTTCCTTCTACCTCCAATACCACGTGACCATGGCTCTCAGGCTCTTCTGAGAGATCCTTGGCTACACTACACTAACAACGAGGTCTCAATTTGGCAAAGTTGTCTGTCAAATTGAGAGGATAACTAGTTTATTTCACAAGCTGTTTCCACACTAATAGATGGCTACAAATGTTAACAGTCACACAGGCTATCTTTACTTCATTCTAGGTAAAGTGTGGTGTTGTTTATATAAGGTGCTGTGGGCAACTACTGATGAATGCTGATGCTCTTGTTGCTACAGTACATTGTCTGAAGGAAGTCAAACAAAAAAGACATAGTTACCAGTGCACAAATTGTAACAATAAGTACAACCTTGATTGAACCTTGAACCGCTTTGTGAGTGGACCATTACAGTATTGATTTTTGGTATGCTGTAATCAGGTCTACTTATGTATATAATCAGAAGAAAATGTGCTTGATTCCATCTGGCAAAATACATTTGGTTGAGCACTACAGTGGGATCTCCTCATAATGTACGACGACAGCACCCGGTTGGCCCTATCAAAAGCCCAAATATGTACAGAATGGACACGCCCACTACCTTAACTGATTAGTTGTAATGTACAGATTAGACAAGTACATTTTTTTTAAAGAGCTGAAACAGATCAAATCAAAATTTCCCTTTAATTTCAATTTAAATCTATGTATACTACATATTTATACTACATATGCTTAAGAACCGTACTGCATGTTGTTTACAGTTGTGTCCCATTAACCTAGGAACCTCACATTTCAGAGGTCTTTTTATTATGGACAATGCCTTTACAACAACCAAAGCCTGCTATAGCATGATAAGCTACAGAAATGTAGGCCTGACTGGCGTCTCAAAATCCATTTAGAATTAATAATGTTGAGACCATTCTTGCTAATGAAAAAAGTGCAATTTACAGTATCTGAAGAGACTCGACAGTCATCTTTGAAATGCAAGATGTCATTGAGCCGGTATAAATGCATGCTTTAATGAACACATCCACAATTCCTGAGTATTGTCCCTGACAGTAGAAAATGATGTGAATAGCGTGGCTTGTCACTGTTGTGAAACTCTTAATAGATCTATAATTATACTGGGCAAATTGTTGATTTTTTTCCTCCCCTCTCTCAGTGGTATTTGATATGCTCAGCAGCACTGTGAGATGAATTAGGACTAATAACCCATTCTGACCTGAGATCAGATTCTAAAAATGTCTTCTGCATCCTGACAGTTTTCTGAAAAAGCTACGTTTGTCAGTCGTTGTTCGATTTTTTCAAAAATAGCAGACCTACAAGCTCGTAGCGCGCCACTCGGTGGCGCGCTATGAGCTTGTAGATCTGCTATTTTTCAATAGCTAAAGGCATAACATAATGCTAACACCAAAAGGGGTTCCCGCCCAAAATGCGATAAACAGGTCTCATAATTCTGTCTCTAATTGGAGGATCATTATATCTCTTCCAGAGAGATGCCCACAGCTAAAGGCTTTAACTGCACTATTTCAAACAGGACACAAGGCTTAATGAATACTCTTGTGACTTCACACCGTCTTGAACAAAAGAGAGGCCCATATATGTTAATCATAGTTTCAGTTAATTGTCGGTTGGAGGTTTGGATAAACCGTGATTTCCTACGCAATAGAAATCCGTGGTGTTGATTTAACTACACCAAGCAAGGATGGAACTACAAATGGAACACTCGGCAAGTTCTATTTGTATTCCTAGTTAAATAAAAACGGTGTGAGAGTAGTTGCAATGATCCACAATAATTGTGGTAAGGTTGCAAGTGCAGATTTACGGTAAATGAGTAAATTCACCTCAAATTCCAAAGTTCCTCAGTACAGTCAGTGTTGAGGAGTATCTGGTAAATGGTAAATGGTGCATTTATATAGCGCCTTTATCCAAGGCGCTTTACATAGATTGTGCATTACATTCATTACATTCACCCATTCACACACACATTCATACACCGATTTGCAGCGGAAGCCAATGCAAGGTACCAACCAGCACATCGGGAGCAATTTGGGGTTTAGTGTCTTGCCCAAGGACACTTCGACATGTAGACAGGAGGAGCCGGGATTCGAACCGCCGACCCATGGATCATTGGACGACCTGCTCTACCTCTTGAGCTACAGTCACCCAGCGACTGAAGGTGGCACATACGCGACTCATATTCTGCTTATGGGAAATACTGTATTTAAGACAGGGCTGCTGCTGCTGCTGCTGATGACTTCGATAAAAATATCAAGACAGTGCTCCAATTTTTTTTGCAAAATGTTTTACACGGTCCTTACATGCACGCTTGCGCGTCGCCATTAGAGCGAAATAACAGGAATAAGGGGGAGCAAATGTAATGCATGCTCAGGGAACGTGCGGAAATCTCTGGGTGCCATTTGGTCCCATCAGCGTGGCTGATGGAGTCATTAGAGAGCTGCAGCAGCATGGCTCTGGGGTCTCTGCCGCTGTAAATGGCCCCGTTGGATGGGTGAGCAACCTTCACACGGCTCCGTTGGCTCCGAGCACTCCACTAAAGCTAATAGGTTATAGTTGTTGGAGATGGGTGACAAAAGGAACGTGCGTTAACAATGGATAATGTGCAGAGCGGTTCGCAGTTATCAGGCGCTTCCTTAAGCCATTTTGGGCGGGAACCCTTTTTGGTGTTTTAAGCATTATGTTATAATTTAGCTATTGAAAAAAAGCAGATCTACAAGCTCATAGCGCGCCACCGAGTGGCGCGCTACGAGCTTGTAGGTCTGCTATTTTTGAAAAATCGTGAAAATGTGCCTCAAATTTGGAATATTTTTTTTAACTCAAATCTTTGCTTCTGGAGGGTCCCTGGAACAACATATTTTCAGATGGGGGTCTCGGAGGCCAATTACAGATCATTTTTGGGGTCCTTGACATGAAATATTGAGTGATATAGGCCTAGAAACAGGTATTTCAGAAAACTGAAATAGAAACAGGCCTAAATGGGTTAATCACACACCTTTCAAAGTGTCTGACTTCTTTGCACCAAAGTGAATTTTAAGTGCAGCCAGGTCACATTGTTTGTCATGCTGCAATAACAAAATGGAGAATTCAGTGTGTGACTTCTCTCTCTCTCTCTCTCTCTCTTTCTCTCTCTCTCTGTGTGAAACTCTCTTTTCTATCTGCATGTGTTAGCGACTAACATGATCACTCTTGGAAAAGAAAAAGTGCTGAAATCGTCTAAATGATGAACCAAAGGATCTGTGGGTTTTTGCATATCACGCCTCCTCTCTGGCTTTATGAGAAAAGGTGAGAGAGGTCAGTTCAATATGCATATAATTTGGGGTTACATTCAAAGTTTGGGCTTTAAGCCTCTTGATGAAAGACAGCCTTGAATAAATGTAATCTTTTCTTTCTCTCAGTTTTGGTCATTTGCCGAGGGCTATAGAAAGTCTTTGTGCGCACTCCTATTTCCATCCCATGCCATTACTGTACTCTGCCATTGTCCTTCTAAAACACCCCAATGGGAAATGATGACTTGATTCACGTGATTTCAGAGATTTCGTTCATTGAAATAATTATGATCAATGTGTATAACCTTCAACACACGATTGCCAATCAGTCATATCCAATCCAATCAACAAAAATCTTTAAATCAACAACTCGCAAAAGAGCCGATTTAGAAATAACGCTTGGAGTCAAAACGGAAGATGCTGTGCTCAGTTTTGAGTGCATAAAGTTGAGGCCACATTGGAGAGAAACTTTATTTGTTGAGCTTGCAATAATACACTGAGACGAGGGCAGACTGTCAAAGGAGTGAATGCCATTCATCTGCTAACCTGTGCAAGGTGGGTATGGTTGATGTCCTCTTCCTTTGGTGGGTAACATATGTGCACAGCAGCTGTGCCACCGTGAATAGGCAGTGATTGTATGCTAGCTAACTGCATTCCTGGGAGCCAGGCCAAGTCTGAGTGGAGTGAGCTGTCCCTCTTCTTCTTCTTCTTCTTTTTTTTCTTTTTGGATACAAGCATTTCCCAAATTCCACCTGATTTACACGTCTCTTTTTCCACAGAGTCAGTGTCGTCGGCACTCACTCTGGCCAAGATGACATGAAATGTTTCGTGGACTTGAGAATCTTGAGAAAACTATCCTGAGATCATACATCAACTAAATCCCATGTGGCCTTTAACTTGAACAGCTTTGTTATACCTTCCCAGAGAGCAGGATTTCGAAAGTGATACGTTGATGTGGAATGACTCTGGTCTGGTGGTAGATGGTTGCAATTACACTCCTGGATTAGACATCGCAGGTACAGTATGGTGCCATAGTACTGTACAGGCCATTTGTATGAATACCTAATCAGTCAATACATGTAACCGCTTCAGCCGAAAACACAACAGCCACTTAACCCATTTTGACCTGAGAACAGATTCTAAAAATGTTCTTCTACATCCTGACAGTTTTCTGAAAAAGCTATGTTTCTATGTCAGTCGTTCTTCGATTTTTCAAAAATAGCAGACCTACAAGCTCGTAGCGCGCCACTCGGTGGCGCGCTATGTGCTTGTAGATCTGCTATTTTTCAATAGCTAAAGCATAACATAATGCTAACACCAAAAGGGGTTCCCTACATTTACTTACTTACTGCCCTTTATGCCGGCTGGCATGTAGGGCAGCAACAAAAGGATCTCCACTTCAGTCTGTTCTGGACCAGTGTCTATATAGATCTCCAGGTGTGATGCAGGGTCTTCAACTCTCCCTCCACTGTCCTACGCCATGTGTTCTTGGGTCGGCCTCTTTTGCGTTTTGCCCTCTGGTGTCCAGTGAAGTGCAGTATTGGTGATGTTGTCCTGTTCTCTACGTATTACATGCCCAATCTATTTCCACCGTCTTCTCATGAGGATGGAATCCATGTTTTTTTCTTGTTTGCACAGATCAAGAAGGTGTTGGTTGGAGATGGTTTTGGGCCAGAATATTCGTTGAATTTTCCGTAAGCTTTTGGGGTGGAAGGTTGACAGTTTGTGGAGATCATTTTCTGTCGTTCTCCAACATTCAGAACCGTATAGCAGGGTAGACAGGACACAGCTCTGGTACAGTCTAAGTTTGGTGTTGGTGCTGTACTGGGCCGACTTCCAGACGTTGTTAAGCCTCTGGAAGGTGTTTCTGGCCTTGCTGAGCCTCCTTGTGATGTCGCAACCTGCGCCTCCATCATGACCGACTACGCTGCATAAGTATGTGAAATGCTCTGTTCGGCACAGGTTTCTTTCTGCAGCCCTGATGATCTCTTATGTGGCTTCAGAGAGAAAAACACCTGCATTTATACTACTTATACTACTTAAATAATTGTTTTCCAAACAATTTTGTCAAACTAAAAACCAACACGCAACCTTTTGTGAGAACACGTTTGGAGACATTACATATTTTGACCTTAGTTGCATTCACTCTTTCGCAGATGCCACTGCCATATTCCAAAATATCCAAAACACCTGTTATTGTTATCAGGCACGCGCATTAGGAAAACAAGTGTCTGCAAAGGCCACAGACATGAAAAGGCAAGCGGTGAAATGGAAATCTCATTTCTGCCGGGGCTGATGTCTGATCATAAACAAACAATGGTGGACATCTGCAATATTTCTCTGGCCTATCACTGACCTCCATCCCACGGGGGAACAAGGTTAAGCCATGTTGGGCGGGAACCCCTTTTGGTGTTATAGCATTATGTTATGCTTTAGCTATTGAAAAATAGCAGATCTACAAGCTCATAGCGCGCCACCGAGTGGCGCGCTACGAGCTTGTAGGTCTGCTATTTTTGAAAAATCGAAGAACGACTGACATAGAAACATAGCTTTTTCAGAAAACTGTCAGGATGTAGAAGACATTTTTTTTAATCTGATCTCAGGTCAGAATGGGTTAAGAGAAGAGCTCCAGAATGGTATGGCGTTCCCAAAATAACAAATCACAAGCACCCCCCCCCCCCCCCCCCCCCCCCTCTAAACAACACAATCACACAATCAAAGCCTCGCCGCGTTTCCCTCATTGTTTAATTTTCTGGTGGCTATCTTAGATATCTCTGCTCCCCGCTCTTATCTTTGACCTTCAGCTTGTTGCTTTGTCGCTCTCTCTCCCCTCCACCCCAAACCCCCCCCCCCCCCCCCCCTCCTCCCACACAACCTCAACGTGCTGGCGACCTTCAGAGGGGTGTCATTACTCCCTGACCCATTTGACGATCCCCTCATGTGGAATGTGCATATGCCGAATCGCTGCGGATCTGCACAGTATGGGGTGAGGTGAAGTACTTACAGAAATATGACTTGACACGCTTTATCAAATGGGGAAAGATGAAGACGAAACAGCTGCTGGTGCTGTCGTAAGCAATCTGGCCGTGATTGAATAAAAGTGTCAGGAAAAGGGCCGCTTGATGGTCTTTTGTTCTCCCCCATCCAGCTTGATGTTAGTTTGAGCTGTCAGGAGGGAATCACAGCTGGGTGATTTATCAATACTTGGAGTGACCTTGCAGCCACACTGCCGTTCTGTGAGTGTGTGTGTGCACGTGCGCGCGAGCGGTCGTGCACACCCACATCTATGCGTAAGTGCAAATGTGTGGCTCCCGTGGATTAGAAAGACAAAAAACGGACTGTTTTCTAAAAAGAATTGGCACACGTCTACTGTAAACAAAGACTTGGCTTAACTTGGAACAGAATGCTTTCTTCTCTGAGACACAGTAAGTGGATTGTCCTGCCAACATGATAAGGGCATTTTTCTCAACATCACAGCACTCAAAATACCACTGGCAAATATTTGTGAGAGGACATCTCTTTGTAACCATCTTTGCTTTGCTTTTGAACAGATGTTTTTCTCCGTCACAGTACTCTCTCCTGAAGCCTGATTTATACCACGCTGTATGACGGTGTCGCTTCCCGGAGTCACTTGCTGGAACTAGCTACTACAAGCTCATATAAGGTGTCACATTGCATCGCATTATGAGCTTGTATATTTGATTTTTTTTGGCACACGACACCGATGTACGATAGTATAAATTAGGGGTGCAATAACAGACAACAGTCAGCCACTAGATGTCACACTCTCAACGCCCCTGTTGCATAAGGTTCCTCATTTCCCCGACTTACATCTGTAAGGCAGTAATTACGCAGTTTGCAACATTGTAATGTAGGGGCTGCTTCCAAGCATTTTAGGGGGGGGGGAAGTACCTTCCTCAACACAAACGAAAGCACATGGATAATGGCAAAGATTATTACAATTAGTATTTCAAAATAATTCTAATTTTTAACACACACACACACACACACACACACACACACACACACACACACACACACACACACACACACACACACACACACACACACACACACACACACACACACACACACACACACACACACACACACACACACACACACACACACACACACACACACACACACACGTTTGGGTAAAGTGACATGCCCACCACCATGGATGCTGGGGATTTGAATCCACCGCGGTGCATCCGACTTTGTCGAGCGTCTATACGAACACAACCGGCCCATGTTCGGGGCACGGAAGCCAGGCAGGTCATATTTGTCACTGAATGTGCTCCTGTGGGCTGGTGTGGCACCTGTCAGTGGGGAGTGTTGGGCGGGAGGATCAGGATGGAGGCCTCCTGCTGGGGGCTCCTCACTGGCATACATGTGAGTCAGTGGGATACAGCATCAGTGACAACACATAGGAATGTGTGGGGAGAAGGTTATTGGCATAACGACAAAAAAATAAATCTGTATTATTTTCCCTATTTTTCTACTTAGAAATGTTGATGTTAATTAATATCGTCTTCAAGCATACCGTCCAAGTTGCCACCTCACCTCCGTACTTTCTTTGAGAGGTACTTGTCTCGGACAGCCTGTTTTCACAGCAGCCATTGACTGTCTCTGTTGTGATTAAGCAGATGTTTTATTGCAGTCTGCTACAGTCATTACTGCCATAAACCCATCTGTGGAATTGCTTTTTATGCAAATTCACCAAGCATCTACATAAATAAGGTTCTAATTAATACCTTTCTGCAAACCTCTGTGCTCTTGGAGTCATTAATTGTGCTCAAGCAGGTAGAAAGTAGAAATCAATGGTGATCGCACAGCACGCGAGCGTCGTGTTCCCCCATATAGAACCATTTTGATTATTGTATAAATAAACTAAAGCGTTTCATTTGGACATTCAAACATGGCTTGTTATTGGGAGTGAAACCAATTTCAGTCAAGTAATGGGTCAATTTGAGCTACTTGAGCTACTACAATGTTGTCACACATTATTTCCCGACACCATTGTACGACAAACTATAGACCCGGCTTAACCCAATTTGGGCGGGAACCCCTTTGGTGTTAGCATCATGTTATGCTTTAGCTATTGAAAAATAGCAGATCTACAAGCTCGTAGCGCGCCACCGAGTGGCGCGCTACGAGCTTGTAGGTCTGCTATTTAAAAAAAAAAAAAGGATGTAGAAGACATTTTTAGAATCTGATCTCAGGTCAAAATGGGTTAACATATTTATGTAAACTTATGTGTGAGTTACAATGTTTATATACTGCCCCACTGTAGGTTACAGGGAAGATAAAATAAAATGGGCTGCTGCTGGTGGTTGATTGAGAACTACTGGAGAGTAACGTTACCCGGTGAACACTGGGCTGCTTTATAGATCCCTTTGTTGTACGGGTGCCAATGGAAGCTCATTAATTTCCCCAGGTTTTTAATGGGGATTGTTGAACATGTGGCTACAGTCGTCTTCAGAGGGCCCTTATGATTTGCGCCTGTGCTGTTAAAAAAAAGGATACTATATGCTCTTTAATTGTGAAGGTGTGTTCCTTTGTTTTGGAAAGCCTTCATCGAAGTGCAACAGACAACACCCTTTCATTATGGCATTGAAGAGATTCACAACATTTAGGAAATTGGATATACGGTAGTTCCTATAGGCTATGTGGGTTTGAATGGCATTGTCGGTATTTTTATCTAATTACATTGTTGTTTTTTATATTGCATCTTTAAATATGCTTTCTACTGTTGGCCAGCTGGCTGTAAGTTGTTGATTTGCTATGTTGCATCTATCTAATTTTGTTCGATTTTCCTGCTTTTAGTGAATTTGTTGTACAGCACTTTGTGACTTCGTCCAGAAAAGTGCTATATAAATAAAGTTATTATTATTATTATTATTATTATGACTGATGCTTCGTTCTTTATGCCAATCCTTCAGTGATATCACGATTCAATGATTTTCATTTTTTGTGGCAATTTCTATGAAATCGCGCAGTTCCTGTCAGTTAGTGTGTCGGGCACCATATATGGTGACCAGGTCTCGTGACATAATTTCACATCATCAGGGATCGAGATGTGGAGACCCTGATGTCATAGTAAATGTGACCTGCTGTCGCAGTTAGGCCCATATATGGAGATCCATGATTTCATCAATATTGGCCAGCAACTCTACATCTGACCTCAAACCCTTAGATCTCCATATATGGATATATGTCAGAACCTGACATTCCATATGTTGATCCTTCCCCATCCATTCTTCCTCTTCGATGTCTCCCTTTTGACTTATACCTGACCATTCAAATGTCAAACTCTAGATGGGCCTATCCCAAAGTAATTAGTGCAGCCGCGCCCTGCAGCCGGCGAAAACTAGAGTTCTCAACAGGCCCGAAAATTAAGGCACGACCCTGTACAGTCAAGAGAATGTCCCCGCTACCACCCTTAGATCTCCATATACTGTATAGAGCTGACCTGTTCTGATATTCCATATGTTGATCTGACCTCATCAAACCCTGTACACTCAAGACATGCTCCTTATATGGCCAGTACAGAATTCATTCCATGTTGATCTGACCCCCCATGCCAAAGCGCCAGCGCTCGCCCAGCAGTCGGCCGTCAACGAGGCGGATGCGTGCACGCGCGACCTCGCCCTTTAGGGCAAGGTCGCTTCTCGCCCTCAGGCGTCTTACTGGTATGTTATATTCTAAACTTTTTGATTAGTATTTATTGAATCTTTCTTCCTTGTTTAGTTTACAATGTATCATGTGACAAACATATAATGATTTGAGGTCTAATTTGAGGCCTGTCCTGCACATTTCTAGTCACTGTAATTGCTTTTCAACTGTATACCTGTACCCTTGTATTACAATAATGAACTAAGCTAAACAAAATAATATTGAATATAGATTGAAAGCAGTTGCCCCTTACGTTCAAAAGCTCCTTCCATCTTCTACCTATTCTAAGATTGCTTGCTTCAGCCTCTTGACTGTTGACGCAAATAACAATTAATTTCTAAAATACTATTAATTTCAAACATTCTGGAAAGACAGTCTCGTTGCAATTTATGGCACACATGAAACACCACAGTACTGAGACTGCACTATTAGAGTCACAAATGATCTTTTACTGAATGCAGACACGGGTGACTGTTTCATACTTATTTGTTGAGACTTGAGTGCAGCAATTGACACCATTGATGTCATTGTCTGTTTGTCCAGAGATAATATTTCGCACTGGTCCTGAGGCAGACTAAGTGAGTACATCCCATCACTATATCACCAACCTCGTAGTAGATGACATTGCACTACTCTCGGACACAGTAGAGAAAGGAAGGGAACTACTACTGGCACTAGAAATGGACTGCAGGAAGATTGGCGTCAAGCTCAATGCAACGAAAACAGAATAAATGGCATTCATAACACTTCCAGTGGGACGAAGCTTGAGGTAGTCATGGACAAATATGTCGGTGCCTGGACAGAACCGGACCTGAAAGTCTGGAGGGCACTTGCTTGAAATGCCTTGTACAGGGTGACTCCTCACAGGGAAATCTGTCATGGGAGGTGACCTCAAGAGGCGGCAGGTCATGGCTACAGTGGAATCAGTACTGCTGTAATGTGCCGAGACATTAGTCGCGCGACTATTCCACAGCTCTCTGAAAGCTATAGAGTCTGGAACTACACCTTCCGAGTAACGGAAGCTGGGATTTCCATTCACAAAAATATCTTTAGATTTCACTTTTTTGTTTCCATTTCTGCTAAGCAGCAAGTTATATGCTTAGATGATTTTGGTTTATATTAGGATAAAGGAGCACTAAAACAGTGGATTTAGTGCTCCTTCAGAAGCCTTTGCTTCTAAATTTCGGCACTCTTGCGGCGATAGTTTAGTCATTTTTCACTTTCTTACCACAATTTGGTGCCCCCCCCCCAAGGTTGGTACCCAGTGCTCCAGCACCCAAAGTCCTTCCATGACGTGGCTAGCTCCTCAACTCTAGAACAACCTAGCCTGTGGGAGCTCATGCTTGATAAATCAGTGTCTTCTTCAGGCCTTTCCATAATCAAGAAACTTGAAATATTAATGTTTGATTCTATTAATGTTTTACTTCTCCCTGCACTTTATATTATATATGTTATAGTGTCGTTTGTTTATTATTTTTTTTTGTTTTATGTTTTTGTGGCTTTTGCCTTTATTTTATATATTTTATGGAGGGACAGACAGTAGGCTGACAGGAAATGGGGAGAGAGATGGGGGATGACATGCAGTAAAGGCCGTCGGGATCGGGAGTCGAACCCGCGGCACACTGCCAGACTGGGTTACCAGCCAAGGTGCCTGGACCACTGAGCCATGGCCCAGGCCTGTTTGTTTATTTGCTGATTTAATTTCTTCAGTTATATATCAATTGTTATTATTATTTAAAAGCTCATAGCATGAAGCTTTTTTTGTAATTATTACTTGCATAATGTATCTTTTAGCTAAACACAGGAGTAGGCGCTGGCATTCCTCTATGCGTCTGATTGACAGCAAGAATCTGTGAGCACTTCACTATGTTCATAATACATGCTCTACTGTGCATTTATGCTGTATAAATGTGTTCTAAAAAAAAGAAAGCAGGATAAAGAAAATATATGTATTTATACCTACCTCCGTAGCTAAAACAGAGAAAGCAGGGGGAGCCGAGTTATTTTGTGAAAAAGACACTTGATTAGAGGTGGACTGTGAAACAGGACTCAGTCATGAGTGGCTGCAGTGAGGACTTCATGTGAAAATCAAGTGCTGGAATTGAGCACTACACGTGTACAGGAGCTTAGACTATTAACATATTCATAACTATAGTTAGCAATGCATTATATAGAACTGCAAAACAAAAAAAGAAAAACTAAAACAAAAGGTCCTAGCAACCTTAGCAACAAGACTTGTAATAAAGAAAGTCAGAAAGTGAAGATGTTTCACTAGGTGGCAGTGTCACTGTTTAAACCACCACTGGCTGAACATTGACAGCAGGACTTACTTAACTGTTGCAGTGTTACTTACATCTGACCACAACTGTGGTTTGTGGACTGGACTGTACATGAATCACAGCTCTCTCGTGTGCTGAAACAAACCATAACGTGTGTGTACTACAATTGTACTACAATTGCATAAATTCCTTTCCATTCAGTATCTTAATGTGGCTGTATATTATTGATACAAATGTTGTCAGTTGCAAAGATAAGGTGGGGAGGGAAAACTAATCGAAATAGCTCTTTCAAAAGACACTCAGATTACAGAACACTATGCCTTTATAATCACGTCATTGCGGGGCAAAGGATTTCTCACACAAAACCCCACAAAACACAGGTTATGCTGCTCAGTCTCGCTCTCATCAGTGAGATCTAGCAACTTTTAGCATAATGAATTTAGCCGAGATGCCTTCTCTACAGACTCCATCAGGGCTGCCATCTAGGAGATTAAATTACGTCTGTCTGCATTAAAGCTTTGATGCTGTATTTTGGGCGGCATGCATGCATCCATTTGCAAAATTCTATATAACAAAATTAAAAACATGGACACCTATGGAAAATGGCTTGGCACCAGCACTTAAACCCAAGCACTCCAAACAGGCTGCTGACTAATGCATTTCTGATCATTTCTGTGATCAATGCTAGCTACTGTGCAATAAGATTAATCAACAATATGCAAAGCTCAGATCACCTTGAACGAGGCACGGAAAGAACACGAGGAAACTACAGAGGGGAGGAAGCAAAAAAGGACATATAATAAAATGTCTCCAGCATCGTGTCCAGTATACAGAGAAAGGCACACCTGCATTATTCACGGTGTTTGGTCACTTGTTTTTGTGTGCGATTCAGCGGCACTGCATCGGCGTGCGCCCCTCAGCTGTGCTTTGGCATCTGTGCCTGGCCATCTCACTGCTGAATAGCTGCCTGATTATTCCGAATCTAAGGGAATATTCAAACAAGGCCGATAATGCATTCTTCCATATGATTCTCCAGAGCTAGGACAGCTGTTCAGCAGCTTTCAATGCCATGTTTAGAGAGGAACAGATTTCTCTGCTCAATTAATAGGCCCCATGAAAGTAAGAGAGAAGTTTGACAAATGAGGTGGAGATTCAGTTAGTCTTAGACAAGAGGCCACAGTATAACTACGTCCCATAGCTGATAAATAGCTACACTTTAACTGAAATGATTAGGAAATAAATGTTTAACTTAATAATCAATGCACACAGATGATCTCATTCATTGTTCATAAAGGGCAAACTGAGCTCATACATACTGTAATCCCATACCTGAATCACAAAGCTTCAGAAATTAGTTTTTTCAACAATGTAGGACAATAACTGCCAGTAACTTTTATTGTTCACAAACGTCCGGTTTAGCCAAACCAAAGCGATTACGTCCAGAGCGATTTACAAAACGTGTCAAACAAAACGATAAAGCATTATTAACAGGAATTCATCGGCTCTAACAGACAGGGGGAATTACTGAGAACCAGCGTCTCTTTGTTCAGCTCAATTTGGCTACAAGATGATTCGAGAATCCAGTGTCGTGCTGTTCATTCCAGTGCCTAGTAAAGTTTCAACTGTCAGATAAATTCTTTCAGTGTGGCTTTCTTTCCCCCCTCTTTCTCCAGTCTAGAACAACGAACAGGTTGTCTTGTCCAAGGGCGCACCTGTAAGGTGCAGAGCCTCCACAGGCTTACCTCAGTGGCCTCTCCCGCTGCTGTACTCAAAAGGCAATTATTTTCCCCAAGAAGATAGAGCACTGTCAACTTCAAACGGAGGACATTCTTCAGGCAGATTAGACTGAAATTATGTTTTATTATTTGGGGCCCCCGAAGAATGAATTGGACTCCATTTGGTAGTCTTTGTGGTGAAATCCAAGACAGTTTAAATGGCAGAGGTATGTTTGGAGTCGGGGTAATGCTCATGGCGTCTTTATGAAAGGGCAACAGCCAGGATCAGATTAGACGCTGAACAGCGAGAGCCTTTCAGTGCGGCTGTGCTATCATCCCTGTCCTCTTGTCCATGCCTGTAGAGAGGTTAAATTAAATGGCTGTAATAAATGTTTTGGTCTCTGTGATGTGCTATGGCTGGATATCAAACAAAACACTATGTGGAGAAATGCTACGGTAGAAGATCAGAGGGAGGACTATGTCAGCACATTACCAACATTAGAAACGGAGTTGTTTTCACTTAAACCTCAATTATAACAGTGGCACCAGAAACAATTATATTGATGAATGCTTTCTAAGTTACTGTAATTAAATTATTCCATTTAATTAACAAATTATATTGAATTTCTCCCTAGAGAACAGCATTAGCCTCATCTGCTGCTTTACAAACATGAGTACACTAACGTTCAGTTCTGCGCTATGGAAGTGATTACTAATGCCAAATGAAACAGTGTCAGATCAGATAAATTCAGTACACAGTCAACAAGCCAGGTTTGTAACACAGCCAAACCTCTAAAGAAATAATAAAGTCAAAGAAGACATTATTGATTGTTAGCATTTCTTTTCCAAGGGCAGCCTTGCTATAGCTGACTTCACATAAATTAATTATAATTCAGAATGCCTTAAAGGAAAATATGAAATGCAAAAGAAAATTAGCCTTATGGAATCTGAATTAGGCAGTTTTTTTCTTTTGTTTGTTTTTTCATAGATGTAGTTTTTGTGTAGTCCCACAAATTGTTGTGTCAAAAAAATGTGTCAGCCAACCTCACATGCAGATAAAATAGAATTCCTCGGCTAAAATGTAGGTTTACTTAGTATTTTTCCCTTCCAGTTTCTAATGGTAATAATTCTTCTCATATGTCACCGGAATGCACTCACACACTGTTACAATGCTCAGCAGTTGTCTCCACAAAAATGCACAAATGCAGCTCAACTATAGCTGACCATTGCCCTCTGGTGGGTATGCCAAGCACCTGCTGCAACATTGACTATATATAGAGCATAACTGAGGTTTGTTTGCATTTCTTATGTTACACTGGTAGTTGAAAACATGTCATTTCATAACCACGTACACAAATGCGGACACGGTCACATACATTATATTTAAATAAACACCTGAAAGAAATGTTTTTGCACAATTTCAAATTGTTCAGGAGACAATTACCATCGCCATATAGCCCAATTCTCCTATCCACACTTGGCGTGGCTATATTAGTCCGTGTGAGAGGAGGCAGGAGATGTGATGCTGTATAAGCACATACCATGCATTCTCGCTCATCTGCTGTGCAGTTGTTGTTGTGTATATTGTGAGGTTTTAATACGAGGGGGATATGGCGAAGAGCTCAGCTCACATTCGCCGTATACAGGAAGAGCCAGGGCCAAGAATGACAGTTGCTCCACTTGGAGCTGAGACGCTCAAGGATTTAAATTGCAGTTTGAAAGGTCACCTCCTGACAGTCAATCAGTTAGCCCCTAATTAGTTGGTTGCCACATCCGCATGAATGTCCTTCAAATTGAATGTATGTCATGGTAAATATGTTCAACATATGAGAGCTACAGTAATATGTCAGTCTAACTTACTTCCATGATCTAAAACTGGCCTCAGTTTACGAGTGCCTTCTTTTACTAACAGAAGACGACTGTTCAAATATGTATGTGGATAATAAAAATCACACCCGTGTGAACTGAGTGGTGCAACTACTAGATTGATTATATAGAGATTGATTCACTCTGACGTGATATCTGTGATGTCAGTGACGTCACATACTAACCATAGCAACCATGCTCGTTTTTTTGGTTGCTAACCATAGCAACCATGCTCGTTTTTTTGGTACGAACAAACACGGGTACACGGGTACACGGGTACACGGGTACAAAGCCAGTTGTTGGAGTGGTTTGCACCACTCAATAATAATAAAAATGCAGAATAATAGCTTACACATGTTAGAACAGGAAAAGTGCATGACTAATATGTTTGGTTTAGAATTGATGAAAAGGCTAAAATGCACACACACATCTCACTCTGAACATTACATAGCAGGGCTCACAGAGCTGGCATGAGAACATTTTTCACGGCCTGCACATGGTTTGAGGTTCAGCCGAGGACAAAGCGATTGACACAACTTGTTATTAATGCTTGTAAACTGTGCAGTGCGTCAACATTTGAATAGAACTGCCTCAAGATAAATACGGTTACTTGGGAGTGGCATATTAACTGTCACGTTTGAAACCTCAAACAACCCAGCAGTCCTTTTCCGAGTAAATTTTGCAAAGAAAACACTCCTTAAACATACACATGAATATGTATTCACGTGTGCCAGTATGTGTGGTGTGTACACACTGTGTGTGTGTGTGTGTGTGTGTGTGTGTGTGTGTGTGTGTGTGTGTGCAACCCTGTCTCCCAAGCATGTGTGTGTGTGTGTGAGTGAGTGAGTGAGTGAGTGAGTGAGTGAGTGAGTGAGTGAGTGAGTGAGCGCGTGCATGCATGCACGTGTGTGTGTGTGTGTTTGGGTGTGTGCTTTTTGCCAATTGTGATGTATGTGTTTTGGGTGATTAACCCTGCCTTTTCCATGTTTGCCATGCCAACATGTGGGCGTAGGTAGTACCTGTGTTTGCCATGCCAACATGTGGGCGTAGGTAGTACCTGTGTTTGCCATGCCAACATGTGGGCGTAGGTAGTACCTGTGTTTGCCATGCCAACATGTGGGCGTAGGTAGTACCTGTGTTTGCCATGCCAACATGTGGGCGTAGGTAGTACCTGTGTTTGCCATGCCAACATGTGGGCGTAGGCAGTACCTGTGTTTGCCATGCCAACATGTGGGCGTAGGTAGTACCTGTGTTTCCTGTTTGTTTGCCATGCCAACATGTGGGCGTAGGCAGTACCTGTGTTTCCTGTTCCAACACGTTCCACCAGAACAATCGACGCTGAACATGTGGCAATGCTGTCATGCACCTGTGTGGGAAAACAAAAAAATCAAAGTCAATTTTGTTGTCATAACCAACGGTGATGTATAAAGCCACCGTCTCCCTGTGATCTTCGGAGCGCTAGAGGCAGGATTACTGATTCCTATTCATTGCTGGATCACATGTTCACACGGCATTGAAAGAAAAAGAATAACAACGGATTAGCCACGGAAACCGTAGCGTCTCTATTCTGATCATGTCATGAAAGTTTCATTCAGCAAAGATAGCTCAACTTCCAGGGGAAATAGCCAATCTACAAGCTCACACCATGTCGTAACGTGACGTGTTGTGAGCTTGTAGATTGGCTCTTGTCAGTGAGCGGGGGGTTTTCTGTAGGGGGGAGTGGGGGGGGGGGGGAGAATAGACCCCTGGGGGCCCACGGTCAATGAAGTATAGGAAGTATTTATATATAAGTAAGCGGTTAGGCCTGCAGGCACCAAACCATCAGGTTTCAAAGTTGTGACAGTCACAGCAGGTAAATAGAAATAAGTCCAAACCAGATAAAGGTTTCCTCTCTGAACTAAACACAGTTATGTTCCCACCTGAGATTGATTGATTGATTGATTGATTGACATATTTATTAACAGTTTGCAGAATTACAGTACATTTCAAGCACAAACTCAATACAAAGACTGTTAACTGTGAGTGGACGACTCAATTAAGCATTACACTTGTTTACAAGAGGGTCCACCATGTTCCATTCATCAAAACATTTAGAGACGTACAAATAGACACTTCTATATAGTCAAAGAACAGAACAGGAATTCATCATAAACACAGTTATGTTCCCTCCTGAGACACTCCCAACGAGCATTAATTCCAGGTCACACTACTACAGTGAAAGGTCAGCTCATCATGGGCCCGTGTAAGTATATCACACAATGTGTTTGAGTGAAATGCTGAGCTATTTTGATTGAAACGTCTCCTGCCAGTATATATCACGGCAGACTTCGCTGCTACCCCCGGAATGTTGGCATCAAGTATGCAATCCTGACAGACAGCTGCACTGCAATGGCCTTTTTAACATGCCAAACAGGCACAGCCTCCAAAGACCACCGCATGCATCCATAAAATGCCATAAATAATGTGAATAAGAACTATTTCACATTAGTGAGTTATACAAAATTGACTACCAGTAATTGTTGTGTAAACGGTTGGGGGGGGGGGGGGGGGGGGGAATCATTCATTGGAAAATATTCATATGGCCCCTACATTTGAAACTCTGTGATTAAGACAGTAACAATAAAAACATTCAAAAACGATTAACATATTTATCTTTCAAGGACTAGAGTGACTAACAGCATAGAAAGTGACACAATATTCTCAGATTGTGGAAGAACAAGTGACACCCCTCACTTGACAACTTAATCTAACCATAATGGCTGCTTGATTATCTCGCGTTCCTTGTTCGTTTTAGCGAAAACTCATCTTCACTCGATGTAAAAAGCAAGGTACTCATTAACTCTAGGTGTTTCCCTATCATGGTGCACATGCCGTCTTCTTGCCGTGTTTATTTTCTACATGTTCAGCCCCGCCCTACAGACGCACTGATATCACGCAGTTGCGTAATTTGACAAGGCAGCGCAAAATAGAGAGAATGAAAGCTTGACAGCTGCCGCCTGGGCTTATACAAATTATTAGAAAATACTTGCGCTATATTCCTTTTCCGGGTGGGAAATCGTATAGTTGTAGATAATACGTTTGCTTTTATGGCCACTGTGTTGACGAATAATGTTTGGGTCGCTCCAGCTGGGCAGGACGCGCCGTCTCTCCGTAAACCCGCACTATCAATAGATGACGGTCTGAAAGGTGAAGATCATGGACAAGTGCTGTTCAACACGAGGGATGCGATCGCGGCAACTTCTTCCTTTCACGATTACAATTTGGTAGGATATTGCATTATTTCATATTGTGTTATTATTATGCGACAGTCAGTTGATAAGCCTCACAACATGCAGTTGTATAGCTACTCACAAAGATACGGATCGATCAGTCAGATTGACTATAATAAGGCAGTTCAATAAACGACAGAAATGGGCTTTTGACAGTAGGCTAGTCGCATATACGGATTGAGGCTATCATATACTCGTAAACCTATATACTGTACATGTAGGCTATAGCCTATTTTTTATCATTTTAAAAAGGCCATGCAGTCGCTTATTAATTTTAACTGAAACTGTGCTTGTTCAATCAATGGCTGATCTGATAATGACCTTTAATTAACTGGAAACGCTTACAGTAGGCTAGAGCGAGCATGCCCAGGGAATGTGTGAATAGGCTAAAATCGCATTCACGGTTGGGACATCATGAAACTTGGGAAGAAGATGGATAGCGGCGCTGCGCGGAGCAACTGGATGTTCTAATTTCAGCCATGGATTTCCATATAGCTTAGGAAGGAGCACTTCAGAAGGGCGGCTGCTTCAGAAGCGAAGTTCTTTCATGTGGCTGACATTCAGAAGTGCAGCTTCAGCGAGGGTTATAGGCAGCTAGGCTACGATTAAAAAAGATGGACTGGATATTTTGAAAAAGTCTATGGTATATGCTACTTCAGCATCAGTTGATTAGTCAGCTGGTCATTTTGTGGGGTCCACGGAATGAATGGTTTTACGTGAGAGGAGGGAATGTAACATAAGGCCATTGGGGAGTTCAGTGATAAATGTTTTAGTCCTGACTAATGATCCTATAGTCAGTTTATTTTTAATTACATTTTTATATTTATTATATTAAATATAATAAAGTAGACCTGTTTTTCATAGTAGGCCTATATATATAACTCCCCTAGGCTCAGTTGTAGATGTGACTCCGATCTGTTTCACCTTTCAGCTGGTCAAATCTGAGATGGACAACTACATTTCGTCGTCCCTCCCACCTGGTCTGGACACCAAGAGGTTGTGCAAAAACAGCTCTATAATCACAGAGCCCTCGTTCACCGAGGACCTGGGCTCTCCTTACAGCATCAACATGAGTCTACTCCTGCCCGACGTCACCTACATGCACCCTGGTCTCTGTAGGCCCATGAGACCCATCAAGACAGAACCTCTGTCCCTGTTCCCCATCTGTCAGGGCAGTGGAGTGCCACCAACGACCATATCAGACCACCCTGGGGTTTTCACGACGGCAGACACGACCAGCAGCAACTTTGTCATCAAACAGGAAATGCTGGACTTTCAGGACGTTCCCCTGTTCCAACTTTTGAACTCGGACTTAGAGCATTTTATTCACGGCAGCCAGGTTAACTCTGAGCTACATGGAGGCGCCTCCATGTCCCCGTTGTGTCTTCCTCTCAGCAATGTCCATTTAGGCCCCGTCCAGAACACTGTTAAACCCACGGGAAGTCCACAACAGAATGAAAGTTATCCATTTACCCCACAGTTAATCCATCAGCGGAGACCAACCTATCTGCCACCTTCTCCACCGAACTCTGAGCCAGGGAGTCCGGACAGAGGGAAGGAGCTGCTTCACAATCTCTCCCCGCCCCCCTCCTATGAGGCCAGCATTGCCTCCAAATTGACTTTTCACGACCGCAATGTTGGATCAGGGCAGATTTCCAGTTTACCGCCGGTTCACGGTAAAGATCTGGCTCCTGTTGGAATAACCCCAAGCCCGGGTCTTGGGTCAATTCAGGGTGCAGGCCTAGCACGGGTCCAGACAGTTGGGACAACGCCGGGTGTTGGTCCGCTGTCGCCAGCGCTGGCCCAGTCTGCCCAGTATAACCGGAGGAACAATCCTGACCTGGAGAGAAGGCGGATTCACCACTGTGATATCCCAGGTGAATTGTGTACTTACACTGGCGGAAGCTACAGTATATTTCTCTCTCATTAAATGGCTGTAAGGAATTTAACCACATGTACTTCGCTGACTGACCCAATACTCCAAATCTCTTCAAAAATAGCCGATCTACATCTCACAGATACGTTGCAATGTGTGTCACAACGCAACGTGTTGTGAAGTTGTAGATTGGCTATTCGATTTGGCTTATAGATGAGCTTTTCGGCAAGCTATATGAACACAGAATAACTCGTCCTACTTCTAGGACGCTTCCACACTTCCTTCACAGGTGTTGCATATATGATACTAATTAAGGCTCGGTTCCATTTAGTGTGCAGTTAGGGTTGTCCCGATCGGATGATCGGAAATCGGGGGCCGATCACGTCATTTTCAAATGATCGGAATCGGATCGGGAGCAAAATAACGTGATCGGGACATCCCTAGGATCAATATGATATCCATACCATGATATTAGACTGGATATTGTCTGTGATTTTGGATATTGTACTGTTGTGATATGGCAAAAAAGTTCTATAAAAATATAAATATCGGATCGGGAAAAATCGGTATTAGCAGATACTCAAAATCAAATGATCGGAATCAGATCGTGAACAAAAAAACTTGATCGGGACATCCCTATGTGCAGTGGTTCTCAACCTTTTTAATTTCAAGGACCCCCATAACTCTGACTCAAGAGTGTACAAATGGAATCCACTCAAGGACACTTTGGCCCCATTTACACTGGCAGCCAAATCCAGCCTGAATCAGATCTGTGCCACATTGAGATTGAAATCCGATTGGTTTAAATGAGTCCAACATGTCACATGACTCATTTAAACAATTTGTCTGCCAGTGTAAATGGGGCCTTTGAGACCCACTGGTGTGGCAGTGTTTCCAGTGAGCCAACATGCACAATATAGCAGCACCCTGACTCTGTTTGACCAGAATGGAACAGAGCCTTCATTAGTATCATCGGTAACACCTGTGAAGGAAGTAGGGAAGCGCCCCAAGTTCTTTCCAAAATGGCGTGTGTGCATAGTGCCCATTATGACATGGCAAGAATGGGGACAGTAAGTTTATGTGGTTAAAAGCCAAAGGCATGATCATTTTAAGACTTCTCCAACTACATGCAGTTTCCTAATGTTCATTTATATATCATTCTTTTTCCATTTAGGGTGCAAGAAAGTGTACACCAAGTCTTCTCATTTGAAAGCCCATCTACGTACACACACAGGTAAAGGATTTGCTTAGTAATAACACTGTGAAAGAGTCACGCCGTTTCCCAGCATTAATTTTGGGTTTAGTTTGGCATGTTACAAATTCAAGGAAGGAGTGCAAGAAGAATTACAAAATGAAGGAAGGAGCGCAAAACGTTGGTGTTTGTTTAATAAACCCTCACCGTGGCTACGAGTTATTGTGCGACTGCTTTTTCCTTTTAAACTTTAGTTTGCCATGTTACCAGGCAGAAACATTCTCTTGGCATGTAGATGCATTCTGTCTGCTGGCTGTCAAATCACATAACCCCCATGGTTCTCAGAAAGTGGGCAGGGGTCAGACAGGAAACTCCATGATTTATAGGCTAGCTCATAATCAAACTAAATGTGCGACACGAGTCACGACACATACTTCATCAGTTGAATGTTTAAGTCGGGTGAGTAGAACATACCCAATAGGGCCTATAGTAATGTGAATCACCATTGTTATAGGCCAGGAAACATCCCATAGTTTAATACTGTCTTTATTCTCTGTTGTTGTTGTAGGAGAAAAGCCATACCAGTGCTCCTGGGAGGGCTGTGAGTGGCGTTTCGCTCGCTCTGATGAGTTGACTCGCCATTTCAGGAAACACACTGGGGCCAAGCCGTTCCAGTGCAGTGTGTGCAGCCGATGTTTTTCCCGCTCTGATCACCTGGCTCTGCACATGAAAAGGCACCAGAGTTAGAAATGGCCCCCATGATCCAATTATAACCTCAATATCAGTTACCACCATTTGTTGGATGATGTCCCCCTTTTGAACGGACATTCAAAATGAACTCTTGTGAACTCTTTAAGGATTAGACCACTTTCTTCCCAGTTGAACTATTCTATTGTTAGTGCTGGCACAGATGATTGTTGCGTGTTATTTTAAGATCAAATGTTGCCTTTGTTTTGTTTTCTTGTATGTTATCCAAGTAAACCCCAATACTGGGGTAAAAATTTCAGGAAATCCTGCGAAGGAGTCATATCACAATATTTCATATATTTCAACAGTCAAATTCTAATGATTAAATGATTAAACTTTTTTTCCTTTTTCTAAGGGTATTATTTTCATTATAATTCAGTTTATTTCACTTCCACGGAAAGGAATTGAACGGTAAAATGAATGCAATATTTACTGTAAGGTCGTGAAAAAAATAACCTCTTTTCTAAAACATTTCAGAAGACCATTTACTAATGCATCATTAAGGGAATTCTATTCTATTCTATTGTGTGCTGTAAGGTGTTTTGACTAGTATAATACTGTTCTACATTGAATGACATTTTTACACCTACAACAAACCTGCAAATTATTTGTGTTGTGTCATGAATCATGATATAATATTTCCAAGTTATATTCAGCCTCAATTTAAACCTTGGATGTGCTCACATGTTTCTGTACACAGTATAGAGCGTCGCAGTCCCGCCCCCTACCAGGGCCCAGGAAATGATTCCCTGTTCATTTTCCTCATAGACTTTTCAGAAAGTATTTATTTAAAGACGTTTACGCCGCGGACAAAGCCAACTCTTGTCGTGACAAATCATGACAATAAACACAATGTTTTGGGCCAAACAAAGAATTAGAAAGTAGAAAAAAACAGCAGGTTACAACACTTTTTTTGTTGTTTTTCTTCTTTGTAATTATTTGTTTGGTCCAAAATATTGTGTTTGTTGTCATGATTTGTCACGACTCGAGTTGGCTTTGTACGACGCTTATAAGGTCTTTAAATAAATACGTTTTGAAATGTCTATGGGAAAAATGCATTGGGAATTATTTCCTGGGCCTGGCGTCGTCATGAAAGGGGGCGGGACTTCTACGCTCTATAGGGTGTTGCATAGGTTGTTGCCACAGTGTATGTGCCTCAACAGTGTCTCTTAATTGAGATGCATAAACAAATGCATAAATGAACACTGAGGATTTGAATCTAAAACCCCATGAAAATATATAAGTATATACTATGTACACACAATGAAGCCCCATGAATGAAGCCTCAGACATGAATCACTCTCACTCAGCTGCTGTATGATGAAGAAATATACCATAAGTATGTTCATTTTGACTACATAATAGTGAAACTGTTTAATAAAACAGAATGCAAGTTGCAATACAGTGAGTTAAAGTAAAAGTGATATATGTAGATGAATTCCCCTCCAAGACCAGCAGAACAATACATTGAGTATCAATCAAGCTCAAACAGCAAAATAAAACGTCTATTCACACAGTAAAATCCTCAGTGTTAAGCTCTGGGTGTAAAAATGAACCGGTAAGCATTTTTACGCTACTATTGACATTCATGTTTGATGTCCACTAAGGGAAACCATAATACCAATTTTAATTAATTGCACTGTAAAAGGGTATGTCGACTGACATAAGGCATATAAGTCAAACCGATGTCTTTCTAAAATCATTTTTGACAGTATGGCATACAAGTCAAAATAAGTGCCTTATGATGCAACATATAGATATGGTCATCACAACATGATCTTTTTCAGGTACATACTGATAAATGTAATGGTGCTTAATCACCTGCTGGAAATCCTTATAATGGAGATGCTGTTTTGGGGTGTTTGTTTGCAATGCTTAATTTATACATTGAAAATAGCCCATCTACAAGAACTCACGATTTTGTAGATCGTCTGTTTTTGGCAAAGTATAAATCAGGCGTAACTGAAGTTTCAGAGTGCATAGAAATAATTTAAGCATGGTTTTAGATCAATGAAAGGCTACATTTAACTTTAACTATATAACTTTTTACCTTGGAATCAACCTATATCACTGACGGTCAGGGCCATATTGTCACCTATAGTGTTCTTGTCTAAACAAAACTGAAGTTTGTAGCTCCTTGGCTTAAACATACTTCTACAAGGCACAATATTGTGTTCTAAATATAGATTTCAATAACAAGCAAGATATCCATTCTTCTCCGTTATGAAAGCTAGGGATTATGACCAACAATGTACACATTGTACAGTAACAGAATGATGCGCACGTACATTATGAACCCCTCCAGCTATACTTTTATCTGTCCCTCTATACTGTAGGTCTGAACACGTTAAACCTTTTCAAAGTGCCTTTTAATATCGTCTCCATGCATGGATACAAAAAAGTACATATTTTGGCTGTTATCTGGCAGACAAAATGAAGATGAAATGTGAAATTGTATGCTTGATGCCCTTGCTGCCTACACTAATTAATGGGTGTTGTAAAACTAAATATTGAACTATTTATGACCAAATTAATTTGTAATTTGAATATGAGCATAATTACCATGTTGAGGTATCCATATTGTTTGTCATCATTGATTCTATTTGCTTGTTGTGTAACATTGTTTAATCATTATATTTGTAACATAATCGTTATTTTTTTAAGTATTCTACAAGTTATCATATCAATGTTGTTGCAGTCTACAGTATCACTTGTAGTCTATCGATGGTTGAGATTCAGTGTTGAATGCAACAGTGAGTTATTGCAGTATCTTTTTAATTCATTGATTTAATTTGACATTGTATGAGACACTCACGTAAAGTGTAACACAAGATTGTATAGTAGTAGCTTAAATTGTATCCTAATTCAATGTGCTAGGCAGCTAGTGCAACAACCTGACCGACAGTGAATTTCCAAATAAAATGTTTTGCGTTACCTATTTTTCTCTCTTTTAATCAGGGAGTCCCCATTGTCTCAACACCAGTGAACTAGAAAAAGTGCTCCTCGGAGGTCAGGAACATTCGTGATGTTCGGACAAAATGTGTAGGAGTAATATAAGCATGTGTTTTTTAAAATATATATTCAGCAAAAATGTGCGTCCTGGTGGCGTTATAATAGGGAAACGTTGAAAGGGTGGCATTAACTCTTTGTCTGGCACCATTGAACTCCAGCGCTGTGGCTCCCCTGCCAACAGGATGCATGGGGTATTTTATTTTGAAAACCCCGAAATTCACCCCATAACGAACAGGAAGCAAAATCGCCTATAACTAATGTGGCAATCATAACTTTAAAAGTCATCAGAAGTGTTAATATACGAGTAGGCTCGTCTTAAGGCGTTTGATATCGCTATAAGATTGCCTTGCTAAATTCCATTTTTTCCAGCTTTTTCCCAGTTTTTTCTCAGAAACTACGGCGCTATCCATGGTTTTGAACTAATCTGCGATGTTCGGAGGTCTTTTCCGAATATCCGGTGAGCGCCATGGGAACATTGGCGTTTTCTAGAGCAAGCATGGACCTCATTTTAGCTCGCTAGCATTGATTCTATGCTTTAGCATCTAAGATGGCACCCCAAACCAGACTCACAAAACAATAGAATTGCTTCATAGCACGTGGCACCCCAAGCGCCATACCACTTTCGTCCAGCAGGCGGCACTCATTGTGTTAATGAGCCCCTAACATCGATGGTGCCAGAGATTAGCTGTACACAGATGGACGGACACGGACGGACGGACGGACAGGTGCAAAACATACTCCGGACGGACGGACGGACGGACGGACGGACGGACGGACGGACGGACGGACCGACAGACCAACCGACAGACAGACACTAGACAGGGTGCAAAACATACTCTCACCCTGGATGATCTGTCAGAAATTGGAACTATATGAATTGGAAATAAGCTGTGTTCAAGTGCTAACATAATGGGATGATGCTTTCGAAAATGAACAGAATATATTTTAATGTCAATACGTTTATTTGGCTGAACTCAACCTAAGCACTTAAAACTTTCCTGCTCAACTTAACGGGAAAACAAATAGCAAAATAGCATGAAATAGCCTCAATCCAGAGCCATGTGTTTTTGATTTTGTCCAGAACCCTATACACATGGACACAAACCACACCTTGCTCAGATGTGTGGATAAAGGAAATGAAAACGTTACATTTCCCATGTGGACTTGTATCAGTTAAACATAACACAGAAATGATATAGGCCTACAAATTAAATTACGGTACTAATATATCGGTAGAGAGGCTATGACAAACACTGCACAACAATCACTTCAGGCCAGTTGTCATGCATGCGACTTTCAATAACAGGAAACTCGTAGACAGGCATGTAAGACACACCAACAATACCACCCCAGGGATGCAAAATTATAACTAACGTAATTCAATACTACTAGATTCTGAATAACTGGTCTAAATAATAGCTGGGTATGCCGATTAGATTCACTATGCAGCATTCCATAGCCTCTCAAATGGAATATTGGAATCTGTGAACAGCCTTACATTGGCTAGCCGTACGTACACGTACATAGTAAGCTGGTTAAAGCTACAAGTGGTAACTGTAATGATGTCCAAACTGCTGTATAATAAAGATAAAAAAATTATATCTAGTAATATTAGATATTAGATTATATATCTAGATAGTACACTATCCACTTTAAATACCTTTATTGACATTGTAAACCAGTAGATGACCATCACCAACCACCGCAGAATAGATGTGCTAGTTATATTGTAGTAGCATATACTCTACTGTACAGGTTGATTAAAAATCACACCAGTTGTGAAGTGAGGGGCGCTCTTATCATCATACATCATCTCATTCTGGCCAATCACAATGTGCGTCCTCACTTTTGTCTTGACTGTTTGCGTTTACACACTTTTGTCTTCAATGTTTGTGTTTACACAAACACTCAAAATTGTTATTATATTCATTCATATATGTAAGGTCCATATATTGAAAGCTAGCGCTATCAGTCTAAAGAGAAATGTGTTCCGATATGAAGACAGAGCGAGAGCGAGAGATGACAGCTTATCAAAACATCCCTGCAGTACCAAGCGGAAAATGTGTCTCAGCATGTCATAATGACAGGGAAAGGTTCATGATCACCTAACACTCTTTGGTCTCAATTATGTACAAAATATCCAGATAGAGGGCCAGCTACAGTATATTGCAATCATCATACTCTTTTCAAAGTTGATAGGAACATTCTAATTTCATTAAATGTATCCATCCACTTTATTTAAAATGTTATATTAAAAATAGAAAAAACTATATATGCCTACAGTATTTGTGTGAGAATATTCATTCAAACATTTGTATGCCTTTAGTTATTGAGGGAGGGACTTTCTTTTACGCTGCTGTGGTGATCAAATGTAACCCGAACATTGTGCATAACTGTATATATGCAGCTATCATCTGAAATGTCTTTCCTGATACTAAGATTAGGTTACTGAATGCCAGCTAATGTGATCACAGTACGCAGATGTCTCACCAAAACCACATACCATTCACATAACAGTCATACAGCGTAGTCCAATGCCATGAATGAATCTGATTCATATTGATATACTACATGTAGTATATGTTTGAACTTACTTTAATTCACACGAAATGAAAAATACAGAGAAAAGATCAAAACGCTGACTGGATATTTAAACAACTGTTGGAGAAAAGGAGGGGGTAACTGAAAGAATGAAGAAAAGACATCCGTTCTTGAACATTTTGAAAAATGAACATTCTTTTTACGGTAAGAGTAAACATTTCTGAATATAATTTAACACACACTGAATATAAATACCACACACACACACACACACACACACACACACACACACACACACACACACACACACACACACACACACACACACACACACACACACACACACACACACACACACACACACACACACACACACACACACACACACACACACACACACACAGATCACTCTTAAGACTGGTAGCCAGGCCACAGTAAATTCAGAAGGAGACACCTCATTATCTTCAATGGAATTACTCTTCTGTATCTGAAAACATCTTGACATATGCAGTGACTTAAAAGGTAGGGCAAGTGATATGTTTTGGCAGTATATTCTGATAGTAATTATTGGTATAGAGTTCAGCAACAGCAGCCTCCCTGTCTCTCCAGCTTTAAAAAAAAAACAGAAAATAAAATTTTAGGTGGGTTGAAAACTTTCAGCCAACCAGGAAACAGTACCCATTCAACAGCTTCAATTGTATTCAAATGTATCTGCTCAATTCTTGGTGCCATCATTTCCAATTTCACTTGTTTAGTTAAAGTTCTCCTGATTGGATAAAATAGGTATCCCGACCTGAAAATTCATTTTCCGTTTACTAAAGAGCAGGATAGACTTCTGTTACTGAACCAACACTATAGCAATGGGTACCATCAGAATATAGAGCTATTTAACACTCATTTGAACAAAATAATATCACTTACCCTACCTTTAATGCAATAGTAATAATGGGTGGCATAAACAGCATGTGGAAATGTAATTGGAGGATGCCGTGTTTGAAGCAATGGCATAACTTGATACGGCTCAGTTCAAAGAACACGAAACATTGGAGGTCAGATTTGCATAGTTGTGTCTGTGATCTGCGATAAGTTACTCAATTATGCAATTTATTAAATTGAACCTATACTGTACATTGAAATAAACTCTGCAGAGTATTAATATTACAATGTTGTGATAAGATGCGTTCCTGATATTATTGATATTTTATTATAGTAAAATTAAAATGGGGTATAGCCTTTATTAAATTAAAAAGGAAACTGCCAACATGTTTCAGCCTAACCGGTCTTCAACAGGGCAAGAATGATACTATAATGTTTTGTTGAGTTATTCTAAAGCAGCTAAACTGATTTACAGGGATTGTGTATTGGACAATGGTTCAGTCTTGTACAACAGTGGTTTTCAACCAGTGGTCCGGGGGCCACCAGTGGTCCTTGAGGAGTTTCCAGGTGGTCCCCAGCTAAATGACGGAGAGATGGTAACCAAATGGACCCTTAGATCTTTAACTCTTGAGTGTAAAATGAAACCAAAATTGACCTTTATAGATCTTTAACTCTTGAGTGTAAAATTAAACCAAATGGACCTGTAGTGTCCATTTGGTTTCATTTTACACTCTCAAGAGTTACATTATTGTTAAACATCTTTATTACTTAATTTACAAGAAGTCTACACAATTAGAGAATGTCAAATAATTGTTCAACGTCTGACTGTTATCTCTCCTATGGTACAACATCAATACACTGAATACAGCATGGAATTGTGGACAGAATCATATTTCAACAAAATATTCTTTAGTTTTGTGTCTGAGGCTAAATCTCAACAAATGGTGGATTGGTGGTCCATGGCTCAAATGCAGAATAAATAATGGACCTTGATATGAAAAGGGTTGAAAACCACTGTTGTACAAGAATTTAACCGTAACCTATGATAAAAATGAAAGTTGGGATATTCTATTTAAATAATGAAACAGTGTGTGTGTGTGTGTGTGTGTGTGTGTGTGTGTGTGTGTGTGTGTGTGTGTGTGTGTGTGTGTGTGTGTGTGTGTGTGTTTTCATTCCATTATCAATATTATGTACTGGGCTGGCTGCATTATTATGTGATACTGCATTTAACAGTACTAATGTATCATATGGGCTACTCTGTCTGGAACTCATACAGCACAGCAAAGTACAGTACAGGAAACAAGTATCAAATGCAGCAGGTGGGATTTGGGAGGGAGGGAGGTGTGTGTCCAGGTGACGAACGATGAGGAGAAGCAGGATTTTCAGTGGAAAAGCTCATGAGCAGTGAGCACAGATATCCAGAAGGAGAGGCGGATACAGTACATTCTGACTTCACAGGTGAAACGTTGTTGTTTGGTTAAAATAATACAAAATATAAAAAAGACAAGAGCAGCTTATCGCGTGCAGACATTCCCTTTTTCTTCACTACATCCTGACTTCATCCATAAAGTGACTCCGCAATTATGATATATGACCCCCCCCTCAACTTGACCGTTGGCTCTGTACTTGGTCTGCTCACAACGCCTCGGCTAATGTTCCCCATCACACAAAGATTTGGTGGACCGCCTGTAGTAACTCTGAACACCCCCTAGGGCAGGGGTGCCCAAAAGGTAGATCGCGATCTACCAGTAGGGCCTAGGGCCTAGGGGTCCCGGAACACTGTCACTGTTGAAGACCCCATTACCAAGACCAAAATGGAGGCCTGCTAAGTGCAAATGTTCAGATGCTGAGCTGGTAGGAATTATGAAGTCCCATCACTTTAAAACAAATGTACTCCCACAGGCTCAACTGACGTAAACTCACTAGACTGCATCTTCAGACTATACAAAAGTTATGGTCAGATTGTTGAATTATCAAAAACTGTTTTTTTTTTACAATATTTTGAGTGCTGTAGTCCTCATTTATAATGGCAGTCAATGCAAAAAGAGCACATTTATACATCAATTATGGAGTAAGCAATATTTACAAATACATTATAGGCCTATATATAATAGTTATTTTTATTTATTTAATTATTTATTCACTACCCTTGCCTAGTTGCCTTATGGTTGTGAGTTTGAGGCCAGCCCTTCCTTGGTGATGCAGAATGAACATGCTAATGCAGGAGTAGCATGATCAGTTGAGACTGATGAGATGTATTTTCTTCTTGGTTTGTATTGCTAAAATTCTCAATGGAACAGAGCCTTAATTAAGTTAATTAGCATCATTGGTAACACCTGTGAATGTATAGTTAAGTGGCCCGGGAGCCAGCTAATCTTGTTGCGGTAGGCCTACTGTTCCTACGGTAGCCTATCTATAGGCTATTGTCATTCACTTCTGGCATTTAACACAGGACAGGTGTATCGTGTTTTGTAGCTAACCTCGGCTCTTCTGCCCACTTGGTTCGACTCTGGGCTGGCTCCATAGGGGGCTGGCTTGTCGACAAATTCGACAGTCTCCTTAAAAAAAACAATCCAGTCTCCTGCTGCGATGCTGAAATCATTCAAATCATCTGGGGCGGGGTTACCTAAGTTTTAACCTTAATAGGCCTGTGGAATGAAAAACACAAATGTTTTAAAGAAATGTCAACAGGCTCAACATAAAGGTTTCAAATTACGGTTTCATTTAGTGTTGCAGCAACAGCATGTTCACTTGTCATTGCGTCTTATAACAGAATGGCAATGGCTATTGAGTTTAAGTGGCTGGTGCTTCATTAGAGTTTTTCCTCATAAGGGCATACTTACATCTTCTGGGATGGGTACTTTGTTCGCTGGGCAGTGTACGGGTGTACACCATTTCAATCAACCCTCCTAAGTCCCGGTCCCCCCAAGTCACTGCCTCAGATCAAACACCAGATTGGGAACCCATGTATGGTGAGATGGTGCCCTCTGCTGGTTACAATGCTGGCACACAAGGAGGCAGAGTACAGCATACCTGCAGACTGAATAGGCCTATCGTTTGTGATTTTGTTTTTTGCAATAGTCTTGGCCTTTCCTACTGTTTTAAGCTTGACCCGGGATCTAAAGAAACTGCTCCATTGTAAACAAGGTCAGGACGATCTGATACTACAGAGTGGGTGACAATGACAATGTTATCACACGTAAAGATGAAATTACCTACCTAGGTTCCATCCTGGAGGCTAATCTTTCCGGTGATAAAATGGCCACCAACGTAATCAAAAAAGTCAACCAAAGAACAAGATTCCTTTACAGGATCTCCTCACTGGTCGACAAAAACACCTTGAAGACCTTAACAGGAGCCCTTGTACAAGGCTTCTTTGACTATGCATGCACCTCCTGGTACCACAGCACCTCAAAGGCCCTTAAAACTAGGCTCCAGACCTCCCAAAACAAACTGGTCAGGCTCCTACTTGGCCTCACCCCCCGAACCCACCTCACCCCTGCCCACTTTGACAGACTGGCATGGCTTAGGGTCGGCGACAGAGTACAGCATCTAGCAATGGGTCTGGTCCACAAGATTCGATACTCCACCAAGATACCCATGTACCTGTGTAGATACTTCCTTAATGTTAACGAAGTCCACACCCACAACACCAGAGGGAGTGCAACGAATCATGTTCAACCCAGATTCGGCACAAACAAGGGACTACATTATTTTCGCTCCTATGCCACCAAAATGTGGAACGCCCTACCAACAGTCATTAAGACATGCGAATCCCTTGACTCCTTCAAAACCGCTCTCAAAGGGCACCTACGGATGGCTGCAATTCGAAACTGGCCCCCGTAAAATCTGAATCCCCCCCCACCGCCCCCCCCTTTTTCCCCTCACTGTATATGTTTCTTTTCCCTTTTTACCTCCATTATGATGAATTCCTGTACTGTTCTTTGTCTATATAGAAGTGTCTATTTGTACGTCTCTAAATGTTTTGATGAATTGAACATGGTGGACCCTGTTGTAAACAAGTGTAATGCTTAATTGGGTCGCACACACACCACACAGTTAACAGCCTTTGTATTGAGTTTGTGCTTGAAATGTACTGTAATTCTGCAAACTGTTAATAAGATTTTCAATCAATCAAACAGTTCAAACCCAGCATCAGAATGGAGAAATAGGTGATGTAATGCCTTTGAACTTGGCATGGTTGGTGATGCCAAACGGGCTGGTCTGAGTATTTCAGAAACTGCTGATTTACTGCAATTTCCATGTATAACAATGAGTCTACCATATAGTTAAAATAGAGTTGGAAGTTAAATGGCCTTTTAAATGATGGGGGATAGCATTTATATCAAATATCAAAATATTGAATCAAGCAACTTAAAACCTGTCTGGGATGCACACAGGTTTTAAACCTTAAAATACCATTAAAATAGCAGCAGAAGTGGTTTGAAGTTAAATACTGTGGTCCACAAATCAGTGACAGCGTCAAGTGATGCTGTTTGAGCTTCACATGTTAAATTGCTGCCTTTCTCACTACGATGGGATTGCACTTTGTTAATCTTGCCCCTGAGAAATACCTCGGATACTACAATAACTAGAAGCTAATAAACTATAGAAACTAAACTGAATATTTTCAACCCAATCCAGAAATGAACTGAAAAACTATAACTATTAATTATAGTTTTGGGTGTATAATTAGGTTTTATTTCAGAGCCGTTTTACAGTACTGCTTAGCACAAAGAAAAACATATTGAGGAACATAAACATAGGGAACACCCCTTAGGCATAACTGTACATGCAGTGCTGGATAGTATGGAGAATTACAGTGCAGTCTTTCAACCACTCCTGGCTCTTCACTAGAAAGCCAATACTCACATGAGAGCAATTAAACAATTCAGGACACAAACAAAAATACTGTTAATAAAAATACATTTAGTCAAACAAAATAAAATGCATTACAGATTATAACTGATTCAACCATTGAACAAATGCTTAGATGTTTTGGAGGGTAAGACCAGTATAATACATTTTTGTTCAACATGAAATAAGCAATTGATTATGGAGGAAATGGTAGACAATTGTGAAAAATTTGCATGTACGTGCAAAAGCATTTGCAATTTGTTAAACGACTGAGAACTAGAACCATCGACTGATATTCGATAGTCAAACCTACATTTCAATATAAAAAATAAACGAACATTTGAATGTGAAAATGAGTTTTGAATTAAAACAAAAATACAATACTAATCTCCCTTGCGAGTTCTCGCTTGGCCCTATAGGCCCCCTGTAACCTTGCACAGCAGCTGGCCTCTGCAAATGTAATCTTGGAACTGGGTGCTTTCATTTCATTTAAACAAAAGCATTAGCTTATTTCAGGCTATTTCGATTAGAGTCTGACTGAATGTAGCTTTTTTTTGTAGCTGTCAAGGTAGATTGTTGCATGTTGATAACAGCACATCACTTGGAGTGATGCATTTCCCTTCTCCATAAAACTTCAATAACCCAGGCTTTTATTTATGCCATTTACATAACCTTATAGAGTAATATATGAAAAATTATTAATTTTGTTTTATCTCACGGCAAGAGAGCAGGTTTCTCAATATCAATCAAGGCGCAGAGAGAGGAAGAAAATCTGCTGTATTTCAATTAAGTTTTCCGGCATACATAGGTTTGAACTAAAGTTTTTCTAAGGGCCAATTCATATTCATACATTTTAGAGCTGGAAAAAAGTTGGTTCGGCTTTGTAGAGACTACAATGTGATGTCATTCGAGGTTCGGGGGAGGGGGGGGGGCGGGAACCGTCCTAAAGTCGGCGCTTCGGTACCACAGAAAGTTTCTGACGAGTCTAAATCATTTCGGCACTACAGCTGTAGTTTCCTCATTCATTCAGCTTCGAGTTCAAATTGTCGAAAAACTTCCAAATACTTGTGGCCGGGAAATGAGCTCTGCAGAGCGGATACAATAGCTGCCCCTTACACTCACAGGCCATGCGATCTGGCTGCAAGTACTGTTGTCACTTGTCAGCCTACGGTTGTCAGACAAGGCGATGCAAGGGGTAGAAATGGCGAGAAAATGTATATGTATGCGCGGTGCGCAGCTCATTACCCGGTCACAAACATATTCATGTCAAGGACCTCCAACAAGCGACTTCGGCATTAGTCATGAGGGAGTATGAATTTACTTTTATAGAGCCTAACTAAATTTGGGTCTGGGACGATGGAGTTATAAAGGATAGAGGGCGGACAGCTCCACCCCCTGTTATTAATTTCAATGGAAGTTGCTCAGTGGCATTTTGAAGCACCCGGAAGAATGCTCTACTTTCGCATTTGAAATGCAGAAGTGCTAACGAGCGCTCAATGTTAAACCCCAGCTGCACAGGGTTTCCTCGTGCAAAATGCAGGGCCCGCCTGCAGTTCCAGCTCTGACCAGCCATTGGCCAGCCATTCTGGGGGCTTGTCTGGGACCTTTCCCGAAACCTTTTTCTGCACTAATTAGGAGTATGAATCGGCCCTTAGCCCCCAACCTCATAGTGTGTCAGGTCAACCTCTGTGTTTGACTGTGACATCTCTCTCCATTTGTCTATTCTTCCATTTGCCTCACTACAGCAGTTGCTCAGGATGTCTTCTCCGCACATGCTTGGTTAAGTGGTCGGACCTGGTGAAGCCGCGTTCACAGTCAGGGGCTTCACACTGGAACGGCTTCTCACCCGTGTGTTTCCTGTAGTGCCGATTCAGCTCATCGGAGCGCGTGAAGCTCCACGTGCAGCCGGCCCAGTCGCATTTGTGTGGCTTGTAACCTATGAGACAACAGAAACAAAAGCACATATAGACAAGACACCTAAGTCACATTATGATGATCTCTGTTGAATGATACATTGCTCTGGATAAGGATGTCTGCTAAATGCCTAAAATGCAGATTAATCATTGTAGCTGTATACAATTTATACATTATCTCCATTCTCAGAGTGGATGTGAAGTAAGGTCGGGTGCCGTGAGCCACATGTCGTGTAAGACAAACATTCCGTACACATTCTGTTAATGTGCCCAGTGCACAAGCATCCGAAGCAAACTCCATTCTTCTTCAGGAACTCCATCTTCTCACCGCGAGCTCTCCCCTCCAATAGAGTACACGACTCCTTGAAAGCCCCCCCATCATTGGAGCATCTTGTATGTCTCCGAGGGTCTGTAGGGTCTGTAGCGATTCTCACTTGCCGCTGAATAAAAGTTACAATATCAGCAAACATAGCTCGTTTGCCATGCCTTTCCTGGATGTCACATGCTTCTGTTCTCCACATGTCTCTTAGCTCGTAAGGCAAACTTCTTAATCACAGAGAGCATGTTTGCAGATGTATTCAAGTCACAGAGGTTGTACACATTTTTCATGGCATTGCAACATCCTTGCAAGACTAGGCTGAATGCTTGTAAGGCTTTCCCATCCTCAGACTTAATTGTCATTTTTCATGAGCTCTTTGATAGAGGTTGTCAGTGCCTTTATTTCATCCACTTTCCTTTTGTGTTCCTTTTGAATTGATTCGATTTTATATTTGCAAGAGCCTTTTCAGTGAGATTTATTTTTATTTTTTCCTTGTCCTGTTTCCCAACGTTTTAATCAACTTTGGTTCCACTCATTGACACAATGACACAATGAGAATCCAATGCAAGCCAGACACAGCCACAGCGTTCGCAAAGAACAGTGCACGTTAATTGTTTGACACACACAATAGGCAAGCTTTAGGCCGACGGGCCGCTCTCACATCCACAGCATATTTAACACAATGACAGTTACCACTCAGCGGCAGAAGTTCACAGAACAGGCTCAGACTGTTCCGATTTCCAAACAGCACTGAACGAAACGGGTCGTGTTGTACTGTATATACGTTACCGCTGGTCATTTGATGCGCTCCTTGATGTGCGTGTGTGCGTCCGTGCGTGTGAGATCATTCCATTGTTTGCATGACGTGCATTGCTCGCTTGCGCCGCATCCAAAGCGTGACTTGTCCGGTCCTTCCGTGGCTCCAATACATTTGTTTGTGTCACTCTTTGCTGACAAATGTATGGCGAGAAACTTATTAAGCCACGCGAGGCTAAAAGCGGGGAAATGTACTGCCAGACGCGCTGCATGCCAAGAACTCACTTCTCCAGTGTACTGCGTTTCGTTCATTTAAGCTTAAAACAATTGATTTAGCAACATCATAACAAAGTGCGTAGTGCAAAGTGCAAATAGTATACAGATAGCAGCAAGGTGTTGTCTTAGCGTTTGCATTTGTAAAGCGGTCAGCAAAGTTGGACTTCCCCGTCGTTCACCCCCTCTCCTTCCATTCATGAAACGCCATCGGTGAACAGCTGACTTTACTACCTGTCTGACGTACCACCCAACACCAGGTGACCATAGAAACCATAGCAACTCATCGAGCTGTCTTGACTCTATACCCGTCACCAACACATAGCATAGTCACTGTACACAAATTCAAAGCTACAGACGGTACAGACCTGAATGTCTCCTCAAGTGTATGTTTAGGTGGGTTCTTCTGGTGTACGTAGCTTTGCAGCCATTAAAGGAACAGCAGAATGCACGTCTGGTCTCCCGTAATGTCTCCGTTCTGGAAAATGGAGACAAATGTAAATAGACAAAACCACAACAACAATGTGTTGTGAGCCATATATTATCACAATATCCCAAATTCGAGACAATATCTATTATCTAGTCTCATCCAGAGCCATAGAGTATAGACAGAGTTGCGACATTGAGGGGGCAGAAAACAGCCTGGTCACCTGGTTAGTGTACTGCGCGAGCCCATAGACTCCAATGCATTCTGTAAACTTCCGGTGTCCCTATTTGCCAATAGAAGTCTATGTAGAAGAGCCGCCATTGGACTGGCCACATGAAGTAAACAGAGTTGTCGTAACTCTGTCTCACTCTATGGCTCTGGTATCATAATACGTATATGCCTATATACTTATATATAGGACAAATAGCCTATAGGGAGGGACACCAGATGAAAGTTGCAAAACATTGGGACATATGGGATGCATTTGCCTACCTACTGATGTCATCAAAAAAGTCAAATAATGGCATATAACTGTCATATATATCTGTTGGGCTCTAGCCATAACTACGCCAAACCCATTAAGTTAATAGGCTTGGTAAATGTGTTGGTTAAAGGACCACTTCACCAATTTTCAACTTATCTTCATATAATAGGTCCCCTAGTCCTCATTAATAATCATGATAAAATGACACGATTCTTTTCTACTCAGTCTGTGTCTCATAGGAGGGTTGTGCGCAGTTTAGAAACCCGTCCAGTCCACCAGTGACATCATCATTAGGCAGATTTTTTTTTTTACAAAAATGTTTTGAGAACGATCGCTTCCATTTTCGCATTCGGTATACTCTCATTTAGATTACTGTAATGCTCTGTACTCCGGGCTCAACCAAAACTTGATATCGTCTGCAATTGGTCCAGAATGCGGCGGCTAGGATTATTACTGGTACCAGGAGATTTGACCACATAACAGCTGTGTTGGCTGAACTCCACTGGTTGCTAGTCTCTTTCAGGATCGATTTTAAGATTGTATTATTAACTTTTAAAGCTCTTAATGGTCTTGCTCCCACCTATTTATGTACAATGGTTGAATACTATGTACCTTCACGTACCCTTAGATCATCTGGTCTGGGTCTACTAAAGGAGAGTCACAAGGCTAAATTGGTGACCATGGGTGATCAAGCTTTTGTTGTTAGGGCCCCTAGGCTCTGGAACAGCCTACCAGAGGAACTGAGGCTAACCAGTTCCTTAACCGTTAAGGAACTGGTTAGCCTCAGTTCCTTTTTAAAACTCGTTAAGGCTTAACGAGTTTTAAATCTCTTAAAATACATCTATACAGGTTGGCCTTTTTACCTCCTTAAGTCATTTCCGGTATTATTGCTTATTTGTTTTTTCTATCATTATTATTTTGTTATTACATTATTGTTGTATTTTTATGTTTTATATTGTTTTGATTGTTCAAGCACTTTGTAACTTGGTTTAAAAAAGTGCTATATGAATAAAGTTTTATTATTATGTTGCAACTTTTCAGGACTAGAAAGTTTCTATTAGCTTGTATTCCCCATCGATGATGTCACTGCTGGACGGGTTTCTGAACTGCCCACAGCCCTCCCATGAGACACAGACTGAGTTTATGATTATTAGTGAGGACCTATTTTTTATGAAGATAGGTTGAAAAGTGGCAAAGTGGTCCTATAAGCCATTGTTGGTTGGTTGGTTCAACCATTGCTTAACCTTTTTTGATGAATTGAACAAGGTGGACCCTCTTGTAAACAAGTGTAATGCTTAATTGGATCGTCCACTCACAGTTAACAGTCTTTGTATTGAGATGATGAAATGTACTGTAATTCTGCAAACTGTTAATAAATATTTCAATCAATCAATCAATGAGCTACTTTCTGTCAAGAAATTATCTGCAGGTGATTATTTTTCTAAGTGTTGGAGTTTGGAAGCACTCGTCGTAAGTCATTGAACGGCCCTGCGTACCACCTGTTTCGAATTTGCACATAATGCAGGCGGCAGCAGCGCGAGCCGTTAATAAAAACAAGTGCTTCCAAACTCCAACACTTAGAAAAAGAATCACCTGCACAGAATTTATTGACAGAAAGTAGCTCATAACATGTCTATGGTGGATTTTTATGAAACAAACGCTTGGCAGATTGAATGAGGATAATTCAAGTTTGGCCTACAGCTGCAATGTTTTAAAGTCGTTTAATACAAGCAAGTCAATGGAGGGTATTGCAACTCTAGATTCATCCCATTATAAAAAAATCTAGCTCCTTTCGGAACCCTACGTTAAAGTTTCTGACATTGTGATGACTTTATAGGTCCAAAGGAGCTCAACCCGGGGGGTCCGGAGACGGGCTAAAAAAAATCTAGAGTTGCAAATTGCGGCTAAGACGGGACCACCATTCAAAATAAGCAAAATAGAAGGTATCTGGAAAGGGGGGGCGGGGGGTCTCTGGCGCAAGTTACCTTTCTTCGCCACTTTCTTTTCGTGTGTTATTCTTTGTTTTACTTTTGGAAAGCAAAGAATTCTGTTTGGACCTGGTGGTACATGAGGGCGAAGTCGCGGAGACTGCGTACAACGCGTCGTGGCTGGGTTCTTGTTTTCCTGATATCCGAGGCTCCCTGATATGGACCTCTACCGTTTCTTCTTTTATGTCCATTATTGTTGTCAACTTGTCAACTTGTCACGCTTGAATATCTGCTTGTAAAAACTAAAAAAAGAACGTTGCGTCTAGTAGTACATCCAGAAGCCCGTCGCACACCATGCACATTGCATACGCCGCACGTAAACGTCTGTTTATTTTTCCGTGTTGCCTACTGCTGTGTCTAGCTGCCAAATATTAGCTTAGTTACAGGATCCGTCTACGTTTACTTTGAAAACGGATTTCCGTTTCCGGTGCGCGCCGTTTCCGGTGCGCGTGCGCGCGGTGGTACAGTAGTTCTCAAAGTAGGGACCGTGGACCCCCAGGGGTTCTCAAGGGGATTCCAGGTGGTCCTCAATAAAAAAAACACTTATAATAATAATATATAATAATAATAATAATAATAATAATAATACAGCCGATGTATATAGCGCTTTATAGGTAAAACAAACAAAACAACTTTATTCAAAAATAACTACCATAGTTAAAAAGTCTAAAAACCTTAAGCGCAGAGGCCAGATCTTATATCATAGGCTACTGTACCTGCAGCGCCACCTGCAGTTTCTGCTGTCTTTGGTTGTCCCTGCTGAGTGCTCTGAGAGCTGTGGTTTCAAACTTTTGACATTTCAAGGACCCCCCCATAACTTTGAGAGTGTACTAAATGGAAACAAATGGACCCTCCATTTGTACACTCTCAGAGTTACAGACCTTAAAGGTCCATTTAGAACCCCCTCTGAAAATGTTGTCTTACGAGCAGGGAGCAATAAGCCTATCTCACAGAATTTCCCCGCCCCCCTTAATACGCCCCCTTTTGGGGTTAGTGGTGATAGCGTGACGTCACTCCATAGACGCTACATGTTAACAGAGTTAATTTAAGAAGTCTACAACTTTTGTTTTCTCAAGGTAAGGTTTGTTCTATCTGTTCGAGCTGATTTACCATCTTGTTTGCTTCATAATAATATTGGTCTGTCACATTTTTACATTAGAAAATGTACTTAGATTCTCCAGAGAAAAAAACGTGTAAATGCTAATGTTAAAGACACCACTATTTACCGGAAGTGGGCGTGAAAAGCGGGCTGTGAGATAGGCCTATAGGGAGACTGAACTAATTATTTTACATAGTCTAGAGCCAGGCTATTTGGTAATTTGTGATTTTATATCTTGGTCTTGGCCAAGTCTCTCTCAAATGCAATCTGAAGTTATTTCCTGGATAAATAAAGGTTCAATGTACTAAAATACTATTAGCTCATGGTGTTACCCTAAAAGGTTATCTATTAAGTCATAAATCTATGCATCATCTTATTTATGATGTTTTGCATATAGCCTATACATTATATACAGTATTGTATATTATTGTTTGTCTTTCAATGTTTCCATGAATTTAATACACAGGGTCTCAATGGAAACAAGCCCTGGGCTTATTGGGTTATCCTTTTAGCATTATTTTGTACAAATCTGTGCCACCGTGTCTTTTTTTGCAAACTGTTAATAAAAGTATTCAATCAATCAATACATGTATACGCATCATCTGAAATGTCTTTCCTATTAGGTTAATTAATGCCTGACTTGCCTGTGAATGTGATCACTAGTACACAGATGAGATCAAAACCTCATACCAGTAACATCAGTAATATCTGGGACTTACAGTTGGGTGCCACCGATATTGTCCCTTATCATTTGACCCATTTAGGCCTGACCTCAAAATTTTAAATCCTCCAGTTTTCTGAAATAAATATTTTCACGATTTTTCAAAAATAGCAGACCTACAAGCTCGTAGCGCGCCACTCGGTGGCGCGCTACGAGCTTGTAGATCTGCTATTTTTCAATAGCTAAATTATAACATAATGTTTAAAACACCAAAAGGGGTTCCCGCCCAAAATGGGTTAACTGTTTTGCGCAGATCACGCAAACCTCAGCAAAAAGAAGGCCTCCAACTGTATATAGCGCTTTTCATGACACTCAAAGACGCGTAAAGGTCCATTATCAGTACATATACAACTAGCCCCGTGCCGCTGTTACATACAAAATGCAATTTTTATTAACCTTCATGCCTCCATTCATATTAATATACATGTATATGTTTGAACTTACTTTAATTTCACAGCTCCATCCATATGAAAAATACAGAGAAAAGAGCAAAACACTGACTCGATATTTAAACAACTGTTGGAGAAAAGGGGGGAAAAGGAGAAAAGAAATGAATAGAGGACACCTGTTCTTGAACTTTTTGAAAAATATTAGGTCTGAACATTTCTTTTTCAGACACGGAACTCCCATGAGCAGGATCTCCCTTTTGAAGCAATGCTGAGCAATATCACTTTTTACAGTAAGAGTGAAAGTTTCTGAATATATTTACAACACACTCACTTTACATAAATACAGTAACGATTACGGTATGTAATATCAGGAAATTGGAAACAAAGGCATTGGCTTTCACTACTTACAAAACTTCAAAAAGCAGAAAAAGAAACGCAGATGTTACACAAAAAAAGTGTAGGATCAGTATTCATTCACTAGTCACTCTACAACTGGTAGCCAGGCCACAGTAAGTTCAGCAGAAGACCCCTCATTGTCTTCAATGGAATTACTCCGCTCTATTTGAAACATCTTGTAATAGGGAGTGACTTATTGCAAGTAAAGTAATAATGGGTGGCATAAACAGCACGTG
>NC_136794.1:9808844-9838844 GCF_951216825.1 Electrona antarctica | reverse complement strand
GTGGTCTGTGTGTGCTGGGAGGACACAGACACAGGAGTCAAACACATGGACACCTGGTGGACACAGGATATGCTCAAGTCAATGAATTCAAAAAGTACAAAATATCAATCCCCCCCCCCCCCACACACACACACACACCCGAATACTACGCCTAAACCTAACCTATTCCTAAACTTTACCCATTTAGACCTGAGGTCGATTCTTAAAAAATGTCTTCTAAATCCGTTTTCTGAAAAACCCTACGTTTCTATGTCAGTGGTACTCAACCTTTTTACGTCAAGGACCCCCAGAATTATCTGTATTTGCTGCATACCCCAATCTGAAAATATGTTGTTCCAGGGATTCCCACCAGAAGCAAAGACTTAAAGGACCACTTCACCACTTTTCAACCTATCTTCATATAATAGGTCCTCACTATAATCATGAAAAAATGGCACGATTTTTTTATACTCAGTCTGTGTCTCATAGGACAGCTGTGGGTAGTATAGAAACCGTCTTCCAGTGTCTTCCAGTTGCAACTTTTCAGGACTAGAAAGCCTGCAGTTTCTATTAGCTTGTGTTCCCCATCGATGATGTCACTGGAAGACGGTTTCTAAACTGCCCACAGCCCTCCTATGAGACACAGTAGAAAAAGAATTGCACCATTTTTTCATGATTATTAGTGAGGACCTATTATATGAAGATAGGTTGAAAAGTGGTGAAGTGGTCCTTTAAGTTAAAACCGCCACATTTTCACGATTTTTCAAAAATGGCAGACCTACAAGTTGAGAGCTTGTAGATCTGCTATTTTTCAACAGCTAAAGTATAACATACTGCTTTAAAACACCAAAAAGGGTTCCCGCCCAAAATGGGTTAACCTAACCTCAGTAAAAGTGTGGCACGTTGCGAGCTTGGAGATCAGCTATATTTTCACAGGCATGAAATGCAGGTTGCGGCCCGAACCTCTAGTATTTGAAATAGGGCTTACACAGTAAGTGGTTATATTCTTGTATGTTTTAGTCCCAAGTCCCAAGACTCAAACTTACTCCAAAGAGTCCCTTTCCTAGCACTGTAGTTTAGTCAAAGGTACGATATTGTAGTGAAATATAGTGAAAATCATCAGTTAGTACAAAATATAGGCCTATGTAACGTCCAGGATTCAAACTCGGGCCTCCCACATGAAAGCCCAACATCTTAACCACTAGACCTGTGACATCTCACAGGGGAGATTAGACTTTTGAGGCCATCAGGCAGAGGCTCTGAGCCACTGCTACACCTACAAAATACTCAAAACATGACTGGTAAATACAGTACTAATGTTCTTAGATACTGTCCATCAGGCATTTGTTTTTCCTCAAATTACATCTTTGGGACTGAAACTGTCAGACAAAGTCTGGTCGCTGTGGTAGCGACGTAATGCTCCGTTATACGACCCTGTCACTCGCCGCAACGCGGCTTTCACCGTCCAGACCGAGACACATCTTTTTTAACTGCATTTTAAAGCTTTCGAAGAAAGTGGTTCTGATTCTCAGAAAGTCTGTTTCCATGTAGGGGTTTTCTTTGCTTCTGAGACTTAAATTTATAATTTAAGTCAGATGGACCAAATCTGATGCCAATCTGTATAGGTCAAACATTGGATTTATTATACTGCCACTCTGAACATAACTTAAATATTGTTGCTGTCGGGTGGATTCCTCTGATTTAAAGGAGCATTCAGTGATTTATGTGATTTGGAAAAACCCCCGGTCCGCCCCGGTAACAAGATGTGCACATGCAGTCATGCATGCTACAGTGGGGGGACACGCGACAGGTCAACAGCACACACACACACACACACCAAGGCCCGCCCCCGCTCGATCATGATTGGCGGAAGGCCCCTCTCTATCCTGATTGGATGAAGGCTGGGCCACCTAGCCAAAAACGAAACCTAAGGTTTTTTGACTGGGGACAGGGAGGAACTCCTTATATGGTCAGCACACTAGTAGGGAGGATTGTCACAACAAAACAAAAAAATAAACAAACAAAGTAAAATCACTGAATATACCTTTAAATTCAAAAGTCGCAAATAATATGGCGATACAAGGTTTAAAACAAAGTGTATGCATTTTATCGTGGTTGTCTATAATAGTTTATACAGTTTTCATCTGTTCACAGCTTTTCAGTAGCTGTGAAAATAATAATCTTGTACAACAAAAAAGAAATGTATCACTTCTTGATATAAATCTTGTGTTGCTCTGTGTGTCTGTGTCTGTGTGTCTGTGTGTGTGTGTGTGTGTGTGTGTGTGTGTGTGTGTGTGTGTGTGTGTGTGTGTGTGTGTGTGTGTGTGTGCGTGTGTGTGCGTGGGTGTGGGTGTGGGCCTCAGAGAAGACACAAACAAGGAGCTGTCAGTCAAACTGAAATGTCAACCTGAGGGCAGGACAGCCTCCAGGCCAGACATGAAACTGTGCCCAATAGTCCCACACACACACACACACACACACACACACACACACACACACACACACACACACACACACACACACACACACACACACACACACACACACACACACACACACACACACACACACACACACACACACACGTGTCACATATGCACGCACACACACACACGCACTGCACCCGCACGCACGCACACACCTTATCAGGTTCTATCACCCCCACCCTGCAGATAAGGAGTTGGGTGGAGCAGCGTTTGGGCGTTGTTGATGTCCCTGTGGGTGGGGACAGTTGTGATAGTGTACGTAATGTGTGTGCGTGCGTGTGTGTGTGTGCGTGTGTGTGTGTTGGGGGCTGTTCGTGTATGTGTATGTATGCCCCAGACTGTGGTGTATGCATGTGTGTGAATGCGCATGGTGTCTTAAGAGTGTAATTATGTCCAGTGGGATTTGTGCGTGCAGGGGCTAACATGAGTGTGTGAGCAGAGAACACACGCTGAGAACCTTTCCTACTGAATCTAATTCTAGATCCAATTCTAGATTATAACTTAATCCCATTACCATAGGGGGAAAGTGTTCATTCTGATCAAAAGCACATTCCTATTATGACATTTATTTATTACATCTTGTATTACATCATGTCTCGTAATTGCTTCACAATTTCTGTTGTTGATTTTGTGACACACTGAACTTTTGTGCCATGAACCATGACTCTCGGAGACGATGATGTCATAGTTGCGCATGCCAGTGTCGCGTGTCCAAAATAGCAGATCTGCTAGCTCACAACATTGCGACACGTTGTGAGCTTGTAGATCTGTTATTTTGACACGTGACCCTGCCACGCAAGCACGCATGAATCACACTTTAGGAGGAGACTATTCCATACGTTTAAACTCGTCCCCTGGATTACATATTGCCACAACTTAGATACTAGGATAACTCAAAGCATAAATATCGAAGGAAAAATACCATGCAACGCACAGTATAAATTTAATGAAAGTGATATTTGTTGGTGAAAACAAAACTTTTTTTTTTAAAGGTTAAAGGAGAATGCCATAGTAGAAGGCTTTCTTACCTTTATTTGTAGTTGTTACGTCCCCTCCAAAGAGGTCCAGGTGTTATTTTGTGCAAAAGTGCATTATTGACTGTTTCCCCTAATATAAGCCCTCAATGGGGGTTGGGTTTTTGTGCTAATTCGCTTATTTCCATCGAATAGTAAAGTGTGCTGCTTTGCTTGGGATACTATTTACATTATGAAGAGAGGATATATACAAAATAAATAGATTTTTGAGCAATGGAAATAAGCAAATTAGCACAACACCCCATAGCCCCATTCAATTCAATGCAATTCATTGAGGGCTTATGGTAGGGGAAATAGCCAATAATGCGCTTTTGCACAAAATAACACCTGGACCTCTTTGGTGGGGACGTAACAACTACAAATAAAGGTAAGAAAGCCTTCTAGCATGGAATTCTCCTTCGTATTCTGATAGTAATCCTTGCTATAGAGTGTTTCTCCAGCTCTTCAGTAAACAGAAACACATTTTCAGGAGAGAGAACCCACTTATCAGCTTACATTTTATAGTGTTCCAGACCAGTTCAAATTTGAATCCCCACCTGAAAATCTATTTTCCGTTTAGTACAGAGCTGGAGAGACGGGGAGACCCCATACTGAACAAACACTATAGCAATGGGAATATGGAACTATTTAGAACTATAATAGAACGTTTATTTTAACAAAACAATATCACTTAAATCACCTTAACGCTTAATCCAATGACCTGAACAAAGTAGTGATTCGGCTAATACTAATACTAATACTAATACTAATAGTAATAGTAATAGTAATACTAATATACTAATACCAATACCAATACCAATACCAATACTAATACTAATACTAATACTAATACTAATATACTAATTCTAATACCAATACCAATACCAATACTAATACTAATACTAATACTAATACTAATACTGCTGCACAACATCTAATTCAACATGCACCATATACCGCTGACATGTTGTTCTCTAAGTGTTTCTCCAGACAGCCACCAGAAACACTGGTTATCCTCAGATGTTTATGGGCACTGAACTCAGCAACATCGCTGCAGTCAGTGTCCCCGGCGCTTTTGCAAGCTATCAGGACAACCACCCCCTCTGCCCTCTGAGGCGAGACTGCGGCCATAATGGTCTGTAATAAGGGTCTGGAGGCAGGAGGAGACATGGTGTTATTACTTGTGGTGGCGGGGGACACAGATAATGCTGTGACTCTGCCTGCAGCTTTTGCTTTTTGCTTTCTGTTTTTTTTACGGACAGCATCCTCCTCGCTCTTCTTCTCCCTCTCAGAGTAAAAGACGGACCGGAGGAGAGTGGAATGGAAAACCGGTAATTAGTCAGAAATGCAATGTGTGTTTGAGAGGAGGAGGGAGGGGAAAAAAAGGGTATTTTGAGCAAGGGACACAAAGGAGGAGTGGTGGTAGAGAGGTGGGCAGAGCCCTGGATTTCTTTCTTTCTCTCCTGTTGTTTCCAGTCAAGCCCTGTTTCCATGGCAACCTCCTGCCGGAGACAGGGAGACAGCAGTGAAAAGGAAGGCTGCCCGCCCTCTCCTAAAGAGGATGGCCAACCTGTGTGTGTGTGTTTGTGTGCGTGTGCGCTCGCATGCGCACATGTGTGCGCGTGCGTGCTTGCATGTGTGGCTGCTTGCATGTTCTTGTGTGCGCATCCATGTACTGTTATGTGTATACACGTGCTTTTGTTTGCGCGTGCCTTGAAGGACTGCAATAAGGGCTGCAGGGACTCAGGTGGTGATATGAGATTGTTGGGGTTGCGTTAAGACAAAATGGGGTCTTAGTGAACACGGACCTACAACCTACACACACCGCATGTGAGTGCCTGTTTAGCACAGCGAAGCTGTCTGTCTGTCTGTCTTCAATACAGAAGAAGTGGTAGTGGGAATGAACTTACAGTTAAGTCCCAACTGTTCAATATCTCAGCCATTAACATGTCGTTACGTAACGTTATGACAGACTGTATGTTCATCCCAGGTCACATTTAACCTACTGCTACTTTGGCCATGCCATTAAATAGGCAAATGATATAAAAAGTTTCCGAAATTGTCCGGAATTAATGTCCCAAACGTTAGCAAAACATCATAAATAGCAGATCAACAAGCTCCCAGTGTGTCACATATAGGTGACGTGCAGTGAGCTTGTAGATCGGCTATTCTTGCACAACAAAGTATTCTGGACTGTGGGCTTAAACAAAAAAAGAAAATATCACAAGTGATAATATTATTAGTTACAGTACAGTTTCGGGCACTTTAGCCAGAATGTGATTGTGCAAGGCGTGCGGCACTGAGCCGGGCCCTAGTCACGCCAGGCAGTCCTGTAGTGTACAGCGAAGCACAATGTCGTAGTGTTCCGTTCGCCTGCTGTTTACTGTCTCTGCAAACACTGACTGTATCCACCACACCCAGCACTGACCCGATTTCCCTCGTGTTTGACGCCTTTAAATGCAACTGGGCAGAGTTGATGTTGCGTGTGTGCGCGCACGTGTGTGCGTGCGTGCGTGCGTGCGTGCGTGCGTGCGTGTGTGTGCGCGCGTGTGTGCGTGCGTGTGTGTATGCGTGCCACCCATCTTCAATATCCGTCCACACCCTCTTATGCAAGCCTTGTTTTTCCTGTCCTCCTCTCCTCTCCTCTCTAAGGGAGCAGACACCCAATGTTTAAAACGCCCACGTGTTCAAGTGGACCCCCCTGACCCACCCAACCAACTGCACGTCGTAAAAGTCCAATTAGCTGAACTCTGACGGCGCACAAAAGCAACCAGACTTTTGTACACCCTCAGAGTCACAAATGGATACATACACTGAGGATTGTATCGATGCATCGGTATCGATGTCTAGACTTACAATGTGCGTGTGCGTGTGTGTGCGTGCGTGTGTGTGTGTGTGTTTGTGCGTGTGTACACATACAGTACAATAATTGTGCCTATGTAATACGCCTGTATGCATTTCTACGTGTCTATGAATTGCACACGCCGTGAGTGAGTGAGCACAAACATATGTGTGTGTACTGTACAGTGTACACTATCTGCATATCTGCGCGCAGTATCCGTGTTTGGACCTGTCCGTCTGACAGCCTGACGGGGAGTGACAGACAGGAGAGAGAGAGAGAGAGAGAGAGAGAGAGAGAGAGAGAGAGAGAGAGAGAGAGAGAGAGAGAGAGAGAGAGAGAGAGAGAGAGAGAGCCTCTCCTTGATAAACAAGCTCTTTTACAACAAACAGCTCCCCTGTGTGAAGCTCCGAGGTCCACCACTCCCCAAGACAGAAAAACACCCAGGCTCACTCCCAGTGGTTTGCAGTAAAACCACACCCTGAGGGAAAAAAAACCAACGCCATAACACAAGGCTGGCCCAACAAGGGCTAGAATACACGCACTTGCGCCACACAACACACGCACACACACACACACACACACACACACACACACACACACACACACACACACACACACACACACACACACACACACACACACACACACACACACACACACACACACACACACACACACACACACACACATGCAAACACAAGCACACACACCAAAGGAAGGGAGGGAGGGTTGTGTTCAAACACCAGGGCCCAGATGTGTGTTTCTGGTTTTGGGGGGGGGGGGGAGCTGTCTGCTCCTGGCACTGGTTACCTGGACCAGAGGAGATAGAGGATGCAGCCAAAGCAAAATGGCTCTCACTTAAAGATGGAGAGCCTTTCATCCTTGCAAATCTATTCTCCAGTCAGAGGGAGAGCATTGTCGCCTGAGGGCCCCAGCACGCGCACAGACGCGCACGCACACACACACACGCACAGACGCACATGCACACACACACGCACACACATTCATTGCAAATGTGTCTTCGTGTCAAACCCGAAGTCTTTTGACTCTTAACATCGTGCGGACACGGGACAGCAGTGAGTGCATCACTGTAGTAGGGATGGGCGGCAATAAAAACTGAACAGCACTCCAACTTGCTTAGGACGAAAGCTTTTATCTTCCCAAAAGACCATTTGCAAGGTCACCGGGGGGCCGCCACGGCACAAATGTCTCCGTCTGTGTGTGTGTTTGTGGCAGCCATGGCGCCTTCCATGACCCCGCCGTGACAACGGGGAGCTGTTGAACAGCTTTTCATTCAGCGGCTCACTAATGCCATTCTAATATATTCGTGAGGTGATAACACAAGTCGGGGATCGTAATGCACTGGCGTTCTCTTTTACAACCCCCGTCGGTGCTTGCATAACCGCCGTCGTTTCAAATCCACAATGGTTTGTGTCTCACACTTTGGTATTCAGTAGCGTCACGCACACACATCCATATTCAACAGAGGGGCTCAGCGCCGGTCTCACCTTTGCCGTGGCTCTTGATGTCGTCCAGCAGAGGTAGCATGATGGCGTTGTTGAGGCTGGAGGGCGACCGGACGGCGGTGGTGTACATGAGGGGCAGCGACTGCACCACCACGGGGATGCGGTGGACATGGCCGGCCAGCTTGCCCATGCCGCCGCCGCCATGTAGGCTCAGCGGGCTGGACGGAGGGGGCACCGAGTGCAAGATGTGCAAATACTGTTGGCCTCTCACCCCGGCGCCGGGCGCCACGAGGGGACCCGGCGTGAGTACCGACGAGGCGGAGGTGATGACCGACGACGGCGAGCAGGACAGCAGGGAGGAGGACGACGAGGACAGCGAGGAGGACGGCGAGAAGGCCGACGTGAGCGGGGAGGATGACGAGGGGGCGGTGGACAAAGAGGAGGGGCGGGGCTTGTTGATGGACAGGTCCACGGGCTCAGTCTGTGTGTGGAAGTGCGGGTCGTGAGCGAGCAGGTCCTCCGGGGGCTCCGACTTGACTCTGCTTAGCAGGAGGGGCACGCTGTCCATCGCAGGGTAGCGGCGCACTTTGGACAACTGTGGGACAAAAAGAGACGCGTTTAGAATCACAGCATGTTCCTAGCTTTGTGCTGGAATCCCAGACTCCCAGTTTGAAATAGCAATTTATTTGGCTACACTTCTTAATACAAAGTATGCTAATAAATGCAGTAAGGGATGAAGAACCTAACAATGTAGGACATTAATTTTAATTGCGTCCACTGATACAGTAATCTCCTCCTTACGATTCAACAACACACACTCCATGCTAGTCTAGTCTTTGCTCACAGTCAAAATACAATCGCAAGTTTTATTTTTCTACTTTTATAAATAACCACAATACCACATGGATCATAGCAGCCCTATACTGGACATGTCATGTCATAACAGGCGAACATTTGTCAAAAATAGCCAATCTACGAGCTCACAAGGCGTCCCAACGCAACGTGTTGATCATCTTGTAGAACGCAGTGAGCTTGTAGATCTGCTATCTTAGGAAAAGAGGTGAGTGTAGACAGTGGTGTCATGGTGTTTTTTTTACTGGTACCACCAGCGTTTTAATGATGTTGCGCGCACGCGCATGCATGTGCGCATCACGGCATGCACACAGAACAGCTTATATAGCCTAAGCCTATTGTTAAATAGTGTATGAGAGTTTCAGACACAAACACAAAAGTAGACTTTGTGTTAGATGTTTGTCTACATACAGTAGACAAACATCTTTACCGCACACTAGGGAAACTAAAAAGTTTGCTTTGGACGAATGAATCTGTTCTTTGATGGAGGAGGAGGAGGCATTCTTCTTGTGTGCTGAACACCACACAGCAGCAGTATAGCCTACTGGAGCCATAGCCTACTGCTGTGAGTGTGCATGCTTACCGTATAGGCTACGTGCACTCAGGTAAACAGTTAAAGCTGTTGTTATGCAAAGTAGTAGCCATTTGATTCGGCACGGTAAATAGGGGGGTGTGGGGGGGGGGGGGGCGCCAGTAAACCTAGACCACTGGGTACTTGGTGGCGGTGCGTCTGGGAAAGTCTGGTGACGCCAGGTTGGTGCGTCTTCTCTTGAATCTAGGGCAGGGGTGCCCACACATTTATGACGTGAGATCTACTTTCAAAATGACCAGCTCAACAAGATCTACCCACTGAATTGCATTCTCAATGGCAATAGCACAAACTTTGGCATGCTACTAGTCCTACATACTTACAACTAGAAACCCCATTCAAACCTATTTAGGTTCATCTTACGGTGGACATGTTTGCCTGAAAAGAAATCTTTGAAATGTTTCATAGTTTTAGAAATATAGTGCTTTCAAATTTGAGAAATTCACAATGGGGCTCAATGGCAGATATTGGCACGTCAAAAAAGCACTTTCACCTAGAAACTCCATTCACACTTTGTATAATTCAGCTTACTGTGGAGACACATGCTGGAACTTTTTACTTTGAAATGATTTGTAGTTTCTGAGTTATTTAACTTAAACGCCCAATGCATTCTCAATGGCAATAGCACAATCTTTGGCATGCTACTAGTCCTACATACTTACACTATAGAAACCCCATTCAAACCTATTTAGGTTCATCTTACGGTGGACATGTTTGCCTGAAAAGAAATCTTTGAAATGTTCTAGCGTGCACGCACATGCACCGTTCCCTTCCGTCCCTGTGTGTGCACGTCAAAAAAGTACTGGTACCACGGTGTGGTACTGGTACCACGGTGTGGTACTGCGTTCTACGAGCATGACACCACTGAGTGTAGATGATGTGACCAAGTATAGACACCACAGTATAGGGCAGGGCTGGGCAACTGGCGGCCCGGGGGCCACATGCGGCCCCCACCTTCACTTAATGTGGCCCTCAGGTTAATGTCAGAATACTGATATATTATTGGTTTCAGCTGTTTACAATTCTACGACATGCAAAACATGACTCACTGTAATTACTTCAGTCTAAATCAGTAGCTCACTGCTCAACACAAGTATAATTAAAGGCATTTGAAATGACATAAAAATGTTAATTTTCAGGATTCCAATTCAAAAATAGCAAAAATTCAAGTGATATATGGCCCTAGGGAGTGAGTGTGGAAATATAGTGGCCCTCTCCATCGTCAAAGTTGCCCACCCCTGGTATAGGGTTTAAGTTGTTATTAACTGAACTTCATACAACGGATGCTAAAAATAGACGAAACAATATAATGACTGCTGCCTCAGTGGAAGTATAGTACATTAAGTAGCCAGAGAGATTCTCAAAAATCAAATGAAGCAGATTTGATCACTTTGTAGCTGAAGTTTTTGTTTTGTTTAGTTGTTTTTTTTCCCTTTATTTAACCAGGTAACATAGTTGAGAATCACTGATCATTCATAATAATGACCTGGGCAAGAACATTATAAAATAATAAATGAAAACAATAAATACAAAGCAACTGTCATTCGGGGAAGGGGAGTCAGCTTGAGATAACGTTGTACACCGGTCCCTCAAACAAAAGGCTAAGAATGTCTCGGAGCATTCTTTCCCCCCTTTTCCTATCAGCCCTCCTCGGTAATGAAGTGATGTTGTTGTATCCAGAAGCAGGGATGTCAAACAGGTATCTGCACTGACATTTACTGAGAAAGGAACATAGTAATTTCCTCCTTGCTCCTCCTGTCTCCTTGGTTAGCATGATGTCATACGCAGATGAAAAGCAGGACTATACGGAGATGGTGTCTTGTCTTGTCGCACGCACGCACGCACGCACGCACGCACGCACGCACGCACGCACGCACGCACGCACGCACGCACGCACGCAGACACACACACATACAATTGTCACACTCTCTCTCCCATCTTGGCATAGGTCTCCGTCTCTTCCTCCTGGTTTATATCACTCCCACAGAAAAGCAGCTCTCTTGGCTCCCAGCGTATCTCTCCTAAATCTCCTTTGTGATGGTGGAAAAACATCATATGGGCTCAATTTCCTGACCCCCCCCCCTCTCTCTCTCTCTCTCTCTCTCTCTAACTCACTGTCAGTCAGCTATGGGCCTCCTAAGGGCAGCGCCGGTGGCTCAGCGCGTCCCTCTACACACCCTTAACTTTAACACCAAGCAGACGACACACTGCTCCCCGTGCACCTCCACACACGTTTCACCATCCTGTTTACTCCAACTGGATAATGGAAAACATACAGTAATACTGGTATATACTAGTGACATACTGCAGTGCCTGTCAATCTCCTACCATCCATTCTTTCTCCGTGGCTCAGGAACACTGGCACTATTGCTCGGCGTCGCTACCATGTGATGTTTGTTATAGGGGATGTCCTCGACCAAAAACAGTCCTGGTCGAAAAATAGTCATAGGAATGTGTTGACTAATCCATTCGTTGATTTAGCCACGTGAACCCTGGGTGTCGCTATTCGGGACAATAATCGGCGAAAATAGCAGATCTACAAGCTCACAACTTGTCGTGTTGTAACACCAGTCCCACACACGGCCTCCTTGGGGAGTTTACAAGAGATGAGCTCATAGTTTTTTTCAAGAAATGATATATCGATCATGGCAAAAGAAACATGCGATAACATTGAATCAATTAACACAATCTTGGTCGACTTACGAGACCAAACCGACGAATTAGCACAGATCAACACCAGGGATTTTATTGTGCCGATTTAAAAAAAAAAACAATGAATGCACAGAAATAGATAAATAAATACCACGGTTCCTTCTGCAGCAACAACAGTTCTGTTCTGTTTTGTTTTTTTCCTACCACTGACAATAGGGGTACTGTCAAGTGAAACATGTTGCGCTCGCTGTGTGTGATGTGAAAGTTAAAGCAGCCTGGCTATGTTTGGCGTAGGAGAGTGTGTAGGAGGAGTGCTAGAGTATGTGGTCAGCGGTGTCAGTCCGCACAGCGGAGTCTCTCTCTCTCTCTCTCTCTCTCTCTCTCTCTCTCCCTCTCTCACTCTCTCACTCTCTCTCTCACTCTCTCTCTCTCTCGATCAAGCCGAGTCTCGAGACTAGTCCCTGTCACGCAGGCAGAGTGAGAGAGAGACAGAGAGAGAGAGAGAGAGAGAGAGATCCTGGATTCCCACTAATCATGTAGGGGGGGGGAAAGAATCATTGGAAATGAGGAGTAAGAGTGCTTTGTGCTCCAATCACCCCACCGCCACAAGAGCAGATGTGAAAAATGTTCTCCATGGTGGATTTGGTCACCCGATTGTTTTTTAGAGTCCACATTTCTTTCGCCTGCCGTAATGTGGGCTGAGAGTGGTGGATCTGTAGTGAATTACCGATGGGAGTTTTGTTACTAGTAGTATGTGTGTGAGTGTGAGTGTGCATGTGTGCGTGCGTGTGTGTGTGTGTGTGTGTGTGTGTGTGAGCGTGCGCGCACGTGTGTGTGTCTGTGTGTGAGCGTGCGGCGCGCGTGTGCTTTTATGAAGTAGTCACACTATTTTTACTCCAGACTTGTACACTCATTTTTAGTGTACAGGAAATGTTATGGCCCCATGAATCAGCATCGCCTCAAACCTCCCGACCTGACCCCCCCCCCCCGCCCCCCCCCCCCCCCCCCCCACATCCCGTGAAACTCCTCCCGAGTCTCAAAACAAACATTGCCCCATGAAATATGCTCTCTGCTGACCTCTGACCCTTAGCCGAGGTCAACCCCAAGTGTCAGGTCAAGGTTCATAGTGCATTATTTCCTGCTTCACAATACCACCTACCAAGCACTTTGTTTGTGGGCAGCTAAAAATCGAACAAAATGTGTTCTATAGATAATTGATAGAATTTCTTATTGACAAATCGCAATTGATGACAAAAAAGCATACAATAGTCAACGGGATCAAAACGATAAAGCTTTAAAAGTGTATTTCCGTTGTGGTCCGTTGATTGTGACAGGAGAAATACAGGGTGGGTATCTGGGGAAAACTATACAATAAGATGAAAACAATATGCTGTTGCATATATCCAGGGCTTAAAGCCAAAAACAATCCCAAGACTGAAAATGTTTTTTTGCAAATCTGCACTGATCTCATTAAATGACCCCTATGAGATCCTCAGGACTGAAATCAGTCCCCAGGACTGAGAACTTTAAGCCCTGCATATATCAAATACAATGATACATTTTAAGTTACATTTGTAAGATTCGTGTTTCCAAAACAACTGTATGATATTATATCACACATACGATTGGAAACAAATGGTTTTCAAGAAAAGAGGAAAGCCTACATGGGTTATATTTTATCCAATGTCACTATGCATGCTCCTCATGGTACCGTAGCACAGTGGTTCCCAAACTTTTTCGTGTCAAGGACCCCCAAATCATTTATTAGGCCACGGACCCCCCATTTGAAAACATATGCCAGTGACCCCGATAAGGGAGGATTTTTACGGCTCTAGCAGTGATTCCGAAACATTAATTTCATGGACCCCCCCCAGTTTGACACGCATTATGCTACGGACCCCCGATTTAATGGCATTTCTATCTCTGGTACCCCAATTTATATTGTAAAACCACTGTTAATTTAACTCTGAGAGTGTACAAATGGAACCAAATGGACCCGCTAGGGTCCATTTGGTTCCATTTGTACACTCTCTGAGTTACAGACCCATAAGGGTACATTTGGTTACAAATTATCATTTAGCTGGGTCCCCCCTGGAACTCCCTCAAGTACCCCTGGGGGTCCCCGGACCCCACTTTGGGAACCACTGCCATAGCACCACAAAGGCCTTAAAAACAAGGCTTCAGACATCCCAAAACAAACATTTACCCCCTGCTCATTATGCTATGGTGGGATGGCTCAGTACAGCAACTTGCAATGGGTCTGGTCTACAAGATAGATGCATGACCTGTCAAACTACTTCAAAAATGTTTTTTGTTTGGCCAGCTTTGTGTGTTTCTGTGAATCATAGTGATGATTTGATTGGCTGAGCACCCCATAGCGAAGATTTAATTGGCTGAGCAAAGTACGTTTTGAGGATAAAAAGTGAGAACAGAAAAGTGAAGATGGAAAAGTGAGGACCGATTTGGATCAAATCTGAAGGAGTAAAAAAAATGGTTAGATGTGGAAAAATACAGGACAAAGGTGCGCATACAAGGTTTTACACAGATCGGTGCAGTTATAGGTAAAAACTTTTCAAGTGGCATTTCTTCCTCAGGCTAATGGGAATGTGATGGACATCGCACGCTGTGTTCATGATTTGAGGCAGTTTGTTCAAAACGAAGCAATCTAGATGGAATATGAAAAATCACACCCGTGTGAAGTGAGGGGCGCTCTTATCATCGTACATCATCATTACGTAAAATAGACACTATGCCTATTTGCTCAGACACTATGACGTAAAATTCTCCATTCATTGTCAATGGGAATTTGTTTGTTTAACCCATTTTGACCTGAGATCAGATTTCAGTTTTCAGAAAAAGCTATGTTTCTGTCAGTCGTCAGTCATTTTTCAAAAATAGCAGACCTACAAGCTCTACCACCGAGTGGCACGCTACGAGCTTGTAGATCTGCTATTTTTCAATAACTAAAGCATAACATAATTCTAACACCAAAAGGGGTTCCCGCCCAAAATGGGTTAAGATTTAATTAAGTTTGTGGACGGTAACCAAAAGCTGGAAATCTGAAAGACCCTTTTTATTTAATGACTATAGAGATACTGTCTATACCGATTTGTGCAATGTTTGGACAAAATCTGTAGGGGTGCTGTCAAAAAAATGTGTTTAGCAAAACTGGCCTCCTGGTGGCGCTAAAACAGGCCCAAAAACCTCTATAACAGGCCCAAAAACCTCTTCCTCCAAAATGTGGGGCAGACGTTCTGCTCTGGCATCCAAGGGAGTGTGTGTGCAAAGTTCCGCTGCGATCAAGCCAACATCGTGGGAGATTAGCTGTTCACAGACAGAAGGACGGACGGACGGACGGACGGACGGGTGCCTCAGTCGCGGTGATAATCTTTTGCAAACTGTGGCAAGTGACAATCTTTAATCTGCACTTCAAACACAACGAATTCATCTCAGTCTCAGTCTCGGTTGTTTTTTTGTTGGGGTTTTTTTTGTAATCACATAGCAACAAATTCCACCTTAGATGTAAAGTCTAAAGGGGACTCGCTATTGAACTTCCCTGTTAGGGGAGCATGGATCTCCCATAAGGCCCCTCCTTGGAGCTCCGCCGAGTTCTTTCTCCCTGATCATTATAGTTAGTTCTTAGCTCTGTGTTCACCATCCAAAGGGGGCTATAGATCTTCCGCTGGGAAACGCTATACTCTAGGTCTAGGCCATTACCATGAGAAACAACCCCTGTCAAAAAATATCACTAATGGTCAGTTTTCACTAGATGCCTGTAATGTCAAATGTCCTCCGTGCCTGTATGAACGTCTACTCCTCCTTGTATAACCCATTTTGGGCGTGAACCCCTTTTGTTGTTAGCATTATGTTATGCTTTAGCTATTGAAAAATAGCAGATCTACAAGCTCATAGCGCGCCACCGAGTGGCGCGCTACGAGCTTGTAGATCTGCTATTTTTGAAAAAATCGAAGAACCACTGACATAGAAACATAGCTTTTTCAGAAAACTGTCAGGATGTAGAAGACATTTTTAGAATCTGATCTCAGGTCAAAATGGGATAAGCACTCTCCCTCCTCCAGGCCCTCGGGCTATCATCCAGATGCTTTAGCGCGGCCCCTGTGTTTGCATGGTGCTGTATATAGGATGGCTGTGTCACAAAGGGCCCGGGGCTAACACCGCCTGGAGGCTTTGAAGGCATTAGCTCCTCCGAGGCTCATCACAGTCAGCCTCAGTCAAAGGCATCCAGACACAGTCCTTTTTTTTTATACTCGGCACCCATCGCCGATTCTCTCCGCCAGTTAACGCATTTTGACCTGAGATCAGATTCTATAAATGTCTTCTACATCCTGACAGTTTTCTGAAAAAGCTGTTTCTATGTCAGTCGTTCAGTCATTTTTCAAAAATAGCAGACCTAAAAGTTCATAGCGCTCCACTCGGTGGCGCGCTATGAGCTTGTAGATCTGCTATTTTTCAATAGCTAAAGCATAACATAATGCTAACACCAAAAGGGGTACCCGCCCAAAATGGGTTAAGCGGAAAAATATCGAAACCAAAGAAAAATATATTGTGTTTCAAACGGCGACCGCAACTGTAGTCTAGAATGATACTTGAAGATTATTTATGGTTTATAACCGCAACTGTTTTGTTGGAGGCGCGCAAACCTATGACAGTCGCAACTAGGAATGCAGTCAGTGGCAGTGATGAGATGTCAAAATCTGGCCGGCCCTCTGTAGCTCCCGTTGAGAAGCGGGGGAACATTTGTGCGGAACGAACGGTCAAAATAACAGTGTGTATAGAGTTACGTAAAAGTGAAAAACAGACACATATTTGCATATTGGCTCGGGCTCTTTATGCATCTGAACTCACACACAAATGGAAAACTTCCAGCCACCCCCTCTCTCTCTCACTTTGACAGACACGATTCGCACTCTCACACACAAAGGCACACACACACAGACAGACAGACAGACAGACAGACAGACAGACAGACAGAAAGGCAGACACCCACACATGCACATGCACGTGCGCAGACAGACATATAAACACACACACACACACACACACACACACACACACACACACACACACACACACACACACACACACACACACACACACACACACGGCGTGTGACAGCGACTGGTCGCATGACGTAATATAAATCAGGCTTTATTATACACTCCACCCCGGACCCCGCCTGCCTTGCCTCTGTCCTCATGCCATTGTCTTTATTAGGGGATACTGGTTAGCAGGGCTGATTTTCCAGCCCCTTGCGGGTGAATTCTCTAACGAGGCAGGCCATTTCCAGCAAGCCCTTGGCCCGCGGCCACCCAAATGAAGACCACATTTCTGCAGCAGCACACAGTCTAAACTGTCTGTGTCTGCCTGCCGTTTAAAGGCAAGGCTCAGTCAGTTACAGCGAGATCGGATCTCGCTGCACTTCAAAGCCCGCGTGGGCTGCAGTGCTCACATCCTGCCTTTTGACTGACATCACTGCACTGTATGGAGAATGACTTCAATCCCTACAGCCGTTAAGGTATACAGCTAGGGCAAGAGGGGGGGGGGGGGGGGGGGCTTCAGCACTCACTAACACTTTAGCCACAGTTTTGAGAGCAGGGGGCACTCGTAGACAAGCAACCACCTGCTTCCCTGCAGCCTCCCTCAGCTGCCTCACGCCAGGGAAGATGGGAGCCAATTCTAATCGACACCAAACACCTACACGACCAGACACCTTTCTACAAGCGTCATAACCCAGTAAGACGCCCTGAGGGCGAGAAGCGACCTTGCGAGGTCACGTGCATGTGTCCTGGCGCTCGGGGCTTTGGCATGGGGGGGGGTCAGATCAACATATGGAATGAATTTAGTATACTGGTCATATATGGAGCGTGTCTTGAGTGTACAGGGTTTGATGAGGTCAGATCAACATATGGAATGTCAGAACAGGTCAGCTCCATATATGGAGATCTAAGGGTTTGAGGTCAGATGTAGAGTTGCTGGCCGGCTCCAAATGCAGTCTTCTCCATGTATGGCTATCCAGGGTTGGATGAGGTCAGTGTCGTGATCTTCATAAGATGGCCATATATGGAGCGTGTCAGTGTCACGAGGCGTGATGTCACGAGGTGTGACCGAGCGACGGACGGGGTTTTGCATTTTTTCATAGTAGGTCGCAACAACCCAGCAGGTTATGATCAGCCGGTATTTTTCTCATCCATTAAAGAACCACTTCACCACTTTTCAACCTATCTCCATATAATAGGTCCTCACTAATAATCATGATAAAATGGCACGATTTTTTTCTACTCAGTCTGTGTCTCATAGGAGGGCTGTGGGCAGTTTAGAAACCGTCGTGACATCATCATTAGGCAGATTATTTTTTAAACAAGATTTTTTTACAAAAATGTTTAGATTTTCATTATCGTAAGAACGAAGGCTTCCATTTTCGCATTTCAACTTTTCAGGACTAGAAAGCCTGCAGTTTTTATTAGCTTGTATTCCCCATCGATGATGTCACTGGAAGACGGTTTCTGAACTGCCCACAGCCCTCCTATGAGACACAGACCGAGTAGAAAGAAATTGCGCCATTTTTTCAAGATTATTAGTGAGGACCTATTATATGAAGATAGGTTGAAAAGTGGTGAAGTGGTCCTTTAAGCAAAGTTCTGCTGCTCAAACGGAATCATTCAGCTCACGGTGCGCAAAGTGCTATTAGTGATTTATTAGGGGCAACAAGTTATTGATAAGAAATGAATGGAAATCAATGATAAATGAATAGTATTCACCACGACTATAAATACAAAAGTGGACTGCATCCACTGCACACACACAGCTGTAGCGGCAACAAAAAGAGCTCGTAGCCTAGCAACAGCTTCTCCATAACAAGGCCACTTGATTTCTCCGTATGTGGGACTAGAGTGCACTTTACCGATATGCGGGACAGAACCAAATAGTTACAGTCCAGATGAGGTGACCATTATCCCTTCCGTGATCAAGTCATACCAATTTCACTGTAATATCTGCATGTTAATATCGTCATCTCAGAGACAGCTTTGCAAATGAAATCATTCCAAAAAGTAAGTGTATAAAGTTCATGTGTTTGTACGCTGCTGCCACATTTGTAAAATTGTACCTGTTCGGTCTAATGAGGCGCGGCAAAGAAATATTGCGCGTCACAATCTAGCAGTCCCTTTAGCATTGTGCACATCCAGTTTTCTCTGTGCGCAGAATAAAATGTTACGCGTGGGATGGAGCAATGCTGAGGAGCGACGACAAAGAGCATAGCCATGCGAGTGCATGTGTGTGTGTGTGTGTGTGTGTGTGTGTGTGTGTGTGTGTCATGTGTGCGTCATGCGTGCGTGTCATTTGCATCTATCTACATAACTGCGTGCATGGGTGCGCGGCGCTATAGACATTAGAGAATACATCTACGCAGCACGAAATAGAGAAAGAAAAAGAAAAAAAAACTTTATGAGGGACGGCGATGCCGGGAAACCCAGAAGATGCAAAGGAAGAGGGAGATTGACGAATCGGCCCCCTGTGACCCTCCTCCTCCTCCTTGGATGCAGTGACTGCATCTGTGCGTATGAACCCCAAGCAGCGAGGATGCAGCGCGGGCCCCAGACCCCCCAACAACCCCCCTCCTCCCCGATGCATTCCTGCTCCAGCTGCTGGGGCCTCCTCCTCCTCCTCCTCCTCCTCCTCCTCCTCCTCTCCTTACTACCATGCTCTCCGACCACTCCTCTTAGCCCCCACGCTCACTCACTTGTTCACTCACTCACTCACTTACTCGTGCCTAATTTAAGCTCCGTACCGAAAACAGCCGATCTACAAGCTCACGGCGCGCTGCGCGCACGCCGCGTTGCGTGCTTGCAGATCCTCTGTTTTCGGGACACGCGACACCGCCGTGCGACGAAGCGTAAATCAGGCTTTATAACTCACAGTTTGGGGGCCTGGGAGTGATTATCGGCCCATCGCCGGGAGGAGGAGGAAAGCAGGAAAAGCAGCTAAGGGAGAGAGAGGAAAAAAAGAGAAAAAAGAGGGGAATTGTCTGGAAAACAACTGCTTCTCTTACCCCTTGTTCTGATTCCAGGGGCTCAGCTTTGACTCGGACTGCAGGCATTCCGTCAAGCATTAACATCCTGTTTGTGAGGCTGTCTGTGGAGGAACACACAGAGGAGGAGGTGTGAGACAGACAGAGGTTTCAGCATGACGAAGCAGCGCACGCGCACACACACACACGCGCACGCACGCACGCACGCGCGCACGCACGCACGCACGCACACTTGCACAACTACAGTACAACAACATCCCACATATATAGTTACACTGCCACAATAAGAAATGCTGAATGGACACTACTGTGTCTCCTGTTGATGAAACAGTAGGAATACCGCTGGTTTTGTGCAGGGCTGGGTATTTGCCAACAACCACGCGATCGATACGGAGGCCACGATACGATATGTATCGCGATACGAGTTGATGTTGCATAATGGCCGTGAGTCCTACAAAAATGTACCTTTGCAGAGTCCTATAGACCACCGATTGCCGATGTTTTGTCAGAAGATTGAAAGTTTCCAAATCAATTTGAAAAACCTAGTTGATACCATTTAAACAAAAAGCAAGGAAAAAAATAATAATCTTTTGATGGGTGAATGCAAAAGATTTATACCGTAACTGTCGGGCAGAAACTCATGCTGATGATAAAGCCGCGTCACAAACAGCATTTCCTGACATATCGATAGGTACGGTACAGTACAATACCATTATCGGGCAGGAATACGATATGATTATTGCCGTATCGATTAATTGAACCCAGCCCTAGTTCTGTGGCCCGTGGAGTAGTACAAAGATAAACTGTGTACTCACAGCACACAGTGTCACTCCCTTGCATCAGCATCACAGATGACATTCTGTATAATTACCCACATGTCACATCAAAGAGGCCTGCTCGTAATGTTCTGCACCGCTTATTAGCACGCAGTTGAACATGGAGCAAAATGGCCACGGTGTGAAGACGGTGTGTGTGTGTATAGCGATAAAAAACAGTGTCTAAGTGCTTTACATGAAAGTATAAATCAAAATAAAACATGATAGATACTTTATTTGTCCTTTCGGGAATTTGTTTTGTGCCAAGCAGTCATCAGGATACAAACAAACAGATCACACAGTACATTGACAATAAAGAAACAATGCCAACAGAAGGCCCTCCCAGTCATAGCTCCAAGAGGCATCACATCACACTGTATGCACGGAATACTGAGATGGGGCTTGCTTGTTCATAAGTCCTATACTTATGGGAACGATGACATGTATATAAAGTATTGACTAAGAAAGGAAAGAGGCCGCACAGCTCGTAGTCACGATGCCATAAACTTTATTTTTCCAACGTTTCGGCAAAACAGGTTGCCTTCTTCAGGGTATGACACACAAAGGGGTAAAAACTGATATTTATAAAGATTGGGACAAGGGTGCACTCATCGGGGAGTGTCCTCAATCTGGCCAATTAACACCCAAAGTGGGTATATGGTTGCTGGCAACAATAACTTTATTTGTACATCATATATAGAACAATATGCAAAAAATGTATATAAAGTATAAAGTGCAGTTAGAAATAATAAAGTCCCGGCCTAGAGGAATAAAACAGTATGGTGCAAATGGTGCAAATAAAAGTACGTTTTAACCCATTTTGGGCGGGAACCGCTTTTGGTGTTCTAAGCATTATGTAACAAATTATGTTATACTTTAGCTATTGAAAAATAGCAGATCTACAAGCTCGTAGCACGGCACTCGTACGTAGGTCTGCTATTTTTGAAAAATTGTGAAGATGTGGCACAAATCTTTGAATATTTATTCCTTCAGAGAGAACGTGTTTAACTCAAATCTTTGATTCTAGGGAGGTCCCTGGAACAACATATTTTCAGATGGGGGTCGGCGGGCAATTACCTATAATTCTGGGGCTCCTTGAGAACAAATGACATAGAAACATAGGTTTTTCTGAAAACTATCATGATTTAGAAGACATTTAAATACTGGCGACAGGCAGGTGGGTTCAGAGTCGAGAAGCCATGGCGGCAGAGGCAGTGTCACTGCTGTGGACCGGACAGGCTGCACACAGGCAGGTAACGAGTTAATAACGAGAACATAATTAGGAGCCAAGCCAGGCAGGAAGTGCCTTAACAGTAAAATCTTAAAACCAATCCGAAAATAGACAAGCAAACCTCTGTAGGGAAGTAAGTCTAATATGGTCTCTTCTCTTGGTTTTAGTTAGTCTAGCAGCAGTGTTCTTTAGTATATCGAGTGTTTTTTTCGTATTCTGTTTTGCTTAAGTAGGCAGGCTTCACCACCTGAAAATAATTATGTATTGTCGGCATAACACTGAAAATAAATAACATGCTTAAAGCACGTGTAATGTTGCTCAAGGGGAAGCATATATACAAAGAAAATAGGATTGGACATAAGGTTGAAGCTCGGGGCAAACCACGCGGTATATAAGGGAGGAAACATGGGCACCGATTGACACTAAAGGCCTATGATTAGTCAAATAAGATGTAAACCACTGCAAGGCAGTCCCAGATATGCCAACCCACTGCTGTATTCTATTAATATATAATATATGTTGTGATCAGTGGTGCCAAATACTGCTCTCTCAAGTCCATGTATGGAACAGTACCCAATATCAGCATTCATTAAAAGACTAGTTTATGACTAATCAGTAAAGTCTCAATGCAGTAGCAAAAACTGAATGAAATTCATCATTTCGCATTCAACAGCTGCCAGAGGTTGCAACAAGCATGTTTTTTCCGGTATGAATGGGACTTTTAGAAATTGGCCTATAATTGTTGGAAATGGATGGGGTCAAGAAAGACTAGATTCTCTGAGAGTAGGCTGAACAATAGCAATCTTCAAAATAATCAGGGACACATCCAGAGGATACGGAGCTATTTAGAATTGAAAGAAAACAGACGTGTGAGATGTCTGAAATGTCTAATCAACAGCGCTATGCGAGACACAATATCACTCACAACAGATATGTTTATTGCCATGAATTACATCAGTAAAACACTCCCAACTGTTGGTAGTGAACCTGAAGCCCTGTGTTCCTCCACCACCTACATTATCTTTTAAAACGGCAAATGTTCCCCCCCCCCCGATCCAAGGAGATATGACTCCTCGAGATGACAATACATCGTTTACTGTCCAAGCTTCGCTGACAATAATAATAACCTATACATGAGCAATGTTACAAACCCGAAGGACTCGATAACGTGTCGTGACGTACTGTACCACAGGCCAAATGTACAGTACAGTAGGCTGTACTGTACCACAGGCCTAATGTACAGTACAGTAGGCTGCCGCAAGGCATTCAATTCCCTCTCTGTTTCATTGCACACTAGGCTGCAAAAATAGAAGATATGGCTTTTTTTTTGCGTGCAAGAGTTTGCACGCACGCACACGCACACACCTATTGACACACTTGAGATGGCACACATCATTCTGAACATACAGTATAGTATAGGCCTATGCACGTACACACGCACACGCGCACGCGCACACACACACACACACACACACACAAACACACACACACACACACACACACACACACACACACACACACACACACACACACACACGCACACACGCACGCACACACTTAGTGAATATTGGCTCATCTGTTATTACTCCACGAGCATCACATTGTTCCTCCCCAAGATGGGCAGTGCGGTGCGGTGCCTCTCGCTCCGCTCCGGCGCTGTGGCTTTAAGAGGGATCCTCAGACGCAAGCCAATGACAACAATGCATGTTCCGTATCCCTCAGCTGGGGCCGACCTGAGGTAACCCAGCCTCTTATTATTTTAGCAGCAGCAGTACACGGAGGAATGCTAGCAAAGGCAAATGGGCTCCAAAACATCTCTACTCTCTCTCTCCACTGCTGGCACCAACAACAGGATGCGTGGCCCAGACCTGGGCTCATCATCATCGCCAACCGACGGGCCGAAGAGAGAGAGCACGCGAGCAGCACGGCCAGCCATGCACGCTTAAGAGAGAGCCAGACCCCTGAAGCGCTTTGCCAGACCACCTGACCACCTGACCACCAGACGTAAGGTCTCCAATGCTGTAAAAAATAAATAAAGTCATGTCTGTGTCACCAATAAATGGTTTAAAGGGGAAATAAAGAAAAATATTACAAGCTGCACTACTGTGCCCATTTTTACATGAAGTAACGCGTACATGTTGCTCCCTGGATTTCCGAGGCTAAAGCCGCCCAAACCCTGGGTGTGTTTGTCTTGCAAGAGAGGGAGGCGGTGAGGAAAGAGATGGAGGAGGAGGAGGAGGAGGAGGAGGAGGAGGAGGAGGGAGAATTTTCAACCTGGATCTGCAACAGTGTTGTTTTCGTCGACTAAAACGAAGACGAAAAATGTTCGTCGACTATACCTTTTTTCACCGACGAAAACTAAATAGAAACTAAATGAAAACTAAGCTACGATGACTAAGACTGAGACTAAATATATCGACAATTTCGTCATGAAATAAAAACGAGACTAAAATGTTAGGAAGGGACTAGTGGACAAGAGATCCACTATAAGTCATTTTACACCTGGTTGCATGCTGAAAATAGCCGATCTACAAGCTCACAGCATGTCGCAGTGAGCTCGTAGATCGGCTATTTTCAGCATAAGCGTAAAATCTGTCCTTACAACAGCATCAAGGCCCGCCAAAATACATTTCAGTCAACTAAATCAACTGTAGATTCAGTCGACTAAAATCGCACGACACTCGACTAAAACGAGACTAGCTCCAGGTGACTAAAATATGACTAAAAACTAAAATGAGTTTCAGTCCAAAGACTAAATGACTAAAACTAAAATAGAAATGTTCCTGACAAAAACAACAGTGGCAAGAGGGAGGCGGTTGAGGAAAGAGATGGAGGAGGAGGAGGAGGAGGAGGGAGAGTGTTCACCCTGGATGTGCAACCACCCCCACCCTCTCTCAGGTCTAGGTCCCCCAGGTACCACGCAGCCTGGGCTGTGCTGCTGCTGCTGCAGCTATTGTATTGTTGTCCAGGATATGTCCTTCGGCTTCAGGTCTTGTGGTAGGCCCAGATAGGGTTGCCATGGCAACGTTACTGGGCGGGTGGAGCATGCATGCACAGCCTCAGTCCAGCCTGGAGCCATGTGTTGGGGAGGAGAATAGGAGAGAGAAGCACTCACACACACACGCACAGGGAGAGAGAGAGAGAGAGAGAGAGAGAGAGAGAGAGAGAGAGAGAGAGAGAGAGGGAGAGAGAGAGAGTGAGAGAGAAAATTCAGGTTTGTTCTCTAAAAAGATGGCCATCATTCAGCCAGAGACCTTCTCTCTCTCCTCTTCTTCTTCTGGAAAATAAATAGATAAATAAATAAGAAAAACATACCGAGACCTTTCACATATAAGGTCTCGATCTGCCCAGTGGGCAGTACGTTTCACTTTGTCCAAAACATGCGCTCCCGCATATTCAAGAATATGAATGCTGGGATGCTGCGGCTGCTGCTAGGCAGGCCTCCTTTTTTATTCAGTGTAAGCTTTGCCACACAAAGTCATTCAACTCCTACTCTAAATGCTTCGCATAGAATTTCTGATCACGTGGACTTTCTGGTAAATGTGGAACTAAAGAACTCTTAAAAACCCCGATTCACACCATGTTGTGCATAAAGGTGTCGTCGTTCGCCGGGAAAATAGGCAAATCTACGAGCTCACAAACCGTCGCACCGTGACGAGTTGCGAGCGTGTAGATCTGCTATTTCTGGCGCGCAAAATATATTATAAATATATTATTAAGCATCATAACTATAACTATCTATCCGCGGCACGGTGCAGTGAGTTTTGATTGATTGATTGATTTATTAACAGTTTGCAGAATTACAGTACATTTCAAGTACAACTCAATACAAAAACTGTGAGTGGACGACACCATAAAGCATTACACTTGTTTACAATAGGGCCCACCATTTTCAATTCATCAAAATGCAGCTCACTGCTTGGGGGGGGGGGGGGGGGGGGGGGCAACGGCCAAGTCTCTCCAAGTGTGTCTACAGTCCAGCTAATCCAGTGGTTTGTGACCACATTCCTAATGAACTGGCCCGCAGCACGCTCCTCATAGGAAATCAATGGCCAGTGCATGCCTCTGCTTGTGGCTGTAATGACTAATGAGCTAAGAGCAGGCACGGAGACTTAACACAGAGTAATGACCTAATGGAGTAGCGCCGCGGTATGGTAGGGGTCGCATCGGAAAACTTTGACCAAGTCGATTGTCATAACCCTCTCGTTCTACAGAAATGCTCTCAATTAATTTCCAATCAAGACACCCAGGGTGGGGGGTGTCTTGAAATGTTTATTATTAACAGAGAAACAAGTGTGAAATGAAGAAGATTTCTTTCAAAGCTAATAAAACAAGTGGTGTATACACACACAGTGTTTCTCTGTTGCTAGATTTGGTCTGCTGGCAGCCGGGGTGCTCAATAAGCCAGCAGTGCACTGTCCGTCAGCTAGTCAGTAGAAGGCTCGGTGTGTGGGAGATGAGGACAGAGAGGAGTGAGAGAGAGTGAGAGAGAGAGGGAGGGAGGAGAGGAGAGGAGAGGAGAGAAGGAAAGAGGGCAGATTAAGATCACCTTTCCATTTGCTGCTCTCTGAAATGAAATGGCCATCCCAGGTGTGAGGGGGAGTGTGGGACGCAGGGGGGAGGGCAGTGGAGTGTTGAGGCATCTCATTTGTCCCTCCTCCCTCCCCTCCCCCTCCCCTCCCCTCCCCCGCCCTCCCCATCCCAAACCAAATCCCTGGGTAGCTGGAGAGGGACCGAGCAAAGAATGAGGCCAGTGCTATACGAGAGAAGAAAGAGAGAAGGTAGAAATATGTGGATTTCCACGTGCTGTGCATCAGTGGTTCCCAAACTTTTCCATGTCAAGGACCCCCAAATTGACACTAAATATAGCCCGCGGACCCCCATTTGAAAAGATTTGAAGAGAAGATTTTTACGGCTCTAGCAGTGATTCTCAAGAACCCCCAGTTTGACATGCATTAGTCTACGGACCCTCATTTAATGGCATTTCTATCTCCGAGACCCCCAATTTATATTGTAAAATTAAAGTTAATTTAACTCTGAGAGTGTACAAACGCTCTGAGTTATACAGACCCGTAAGGGTCCATTTGGTTCCTATAACTATATCATTTAGCTGGGGGACCCCCTGGAACTCCCTCAAGGACCCCTAGGACCCCCCCCGGACCCCACTTTGGGAACCACTGCTGTATAATACACCTTCCCTGTGAAGGGTAAAAAAAGAATTACTGAATACGTTGGGTTTTTTTTTTTTTTTAAACGTCTGTTTTATGTATCTGTTACTCATGCATTGGAACTCGTGTCAAGCCTTTTTTTTCCCAATCCTCCAAGCCCTGCTATCTCCAGGCTGGGGTCCAGCGGCTCCTACTCCTAGCTACCTGATGGCTATCAGCCCTGTTGCTGACGGTAGCTGATAGCTGCTCGCTGGAGCGCACGGATAAGGCACAGCCAGAACCCGCCGCGCCAGACCCCGACCAGACCCAGCCGATCAATAAGAGGTGACAGGCCCTTCGACAGAAAAACTCATGACCTTCTCGGACACAATGCTGATCTCATATACCCACTGACCTCACTCGCTCGCAACGCACGCACGCACTCGCGCACTGCCAAGTGTTGATTTCGTCGACTAAAACTAAATATGTTGACAATTTTGTCAACAAATAAAAACTGGACTAAAATGTTATAGGAAGGGACTAGTGGACAAGAGATCCAGTATATAAGTTCATTTTACAGAACGGTTGCATGCTGAAAATAGCAGATCGGCTATTTTCAGCAAGTGTAAAATCAGTCATTACGACGGCATCAACGCCCACCAAAATACATTTTAGTCGACGAAATCAACTGTAGATTTAGTCGACTAAAATCTTATGATATTTAGTCGACTAAAACTGGACTAACACTAAAACATTCCGGGTGACTAAAATGGGACTGAAACTAAATGAAAACTATTCAAGAGACTCTATTATATTATATGACTAAAACTAAAATCAAAATTTGCTGCCAAAAACAACACTGGCGAGACGCACACATGCACGCACGCACATACGCACGCACACTCACCCAGTATACTGCATTTGCTAATGCAGATATTTAACCTATCATAAGGACACTGGCACTAGTCACTGAACAATGTTGGCTGGAGCTTCATGTTCCCATGCATGCTGCTGTACCTACCCACCGATCAACCAGGGCTGACATTGTGTGAACGAGGCTAAGATGTATTCTCTTTGATAAGGCAGTTAGTTGCCCATTGTTAATTACAGCTTGTTTTCAAAAGGTCAGGTTTTTAAATGGGAGGTAATTAGACAGGAAGTGGAGTTAAAAGCTTTGAAACAAACAGTATACAGTACAGTATACTGTGAGTACAGCGTAGAAGTCATACAGTACAGTATACTGTGAGTACAGCGTAGAAGTCATACAGTACAGTATACTGTGAGTACAGCGTAGAAGTCATACAGTATACAGTAATGTTGTGGGGGGGTGTTAGGGGCTATATCTTGCACCACCCCTTAACCCTAAACTTATTTTGCCATTTTTTACTATTTTTAAAAAACCTTTTAAAATAGTTCAAACAGCCGATCTACAAGCTCACAACGTGTCGATGTAGATCGGCTAGTTGAACTATTCAAATAGTAAAAAATTACGTTAAGTTTAGGGATAAGGGATAAGGGTGGCGCAAGATGGAGCCCTAGGTGTTTTGATTGATTGATTGATTGATTGAAGTATTTATTAACAGTTTGCAGAATTACAGTAGATTTCAAGCACAACTCAATACAAAGACTGTTAACTGTGAGTGGACGACCCAATACAGCACTACACTTGTTTACAAGAGGGTCCACCTTGTTCAATTCATCATAATGTGCTGAATGTTGTTCTCCAATAATAATTAAGCCAACAATAAATACAAAATCTATACTCTCTCTCTCTCTCTCTCTCTCTCTCTCTCTCTCTCTCTCTCTCTCTCTCTCTCTCTCTCTCTCTCTCTCTCTCCTCTCTCTCTCTCTCTCTCTCTCCTCTCTCTCTCTCTCTCTCTCTCTCTCTCTCTCTCAGCATGCACACGTACAGGAACAGCCACACATCGCAACAGACGGACCCACTCAACCCCTCCAATGCTTTGTTCCCATGTCGAGCGCCAGAGCAACTGTGTGCATCTGTGTCACAGAGGCTGTGGACCTGCTGCCACGGGCTCAGAGGGGAGGAGGAGAGGAGAAAAGGGGAGGAAAGGAGGGAAGGGTGGAACATGGACCATATTAGCGGAGATATGTGGGGGGGGGGGGGGGTGTGGGGGGGAGAGTGCTAAGGAAGGTTATAGCAGGAGAGGAAGGGTATGCGTGTGTGCGTGTCCTGTGCGAGCGTGCGTGCGTGTGTGTGTGCGTGTGTGTGAGTGTGAGGGGGTGGTGGGTGGGATGGAATGGAGTAGGTGGATGATGGAAGGATAGGTGGGAGGGGAAGGGGGGTTGGGGTCGGTTGGGGACTATGAAGACCCCAGCAGAGTCTCTGGCAGTACACAGCAAAAACCCGGTGTTAGTTAATTTAACTCTGGAGAGTGTTCATCACTGCCATTTTTTTTTTACACTCACAGAGTTAATGAACGCTGCGTAGCGGAGGTTGGGAAGCTTCTGCAACCAAGGAGAGCAGGAGAGGGCTGATGAGGGGGAAGGGTGTTGGGCGGGGGGTGGGGTGGGGTGGGGTGGGGGTAGGCGGAGCGCAGCGAGAGAGAGAGAGAGGGGATATGGACCCGAGCCAAGGCCGGTCGAGCACAGAGCACACGGTGCAAGCATGCCAACAGACCCCCCCCCCCCCCCACCCCACCCCACCCCACCCCCACCCCACACTTCCACCAAAGAGGGAGAGAGAGAGAGAGCGAGAGACAGAGAGTATAAGCAGCAGAAAGTGCATGAGAGAGAGAAAGCAGTCCAAAAAAACAATTTGCGTGTTTTTTTTTCCTTTAATTGCCTTGAAAAACACTTCCATATTTTCTCATCTTGTATTTGATATAGACTGCTGACATCATCGGCGGTTCTATGTTGTTCC
>NC_136794.1:9760514-9808644 GCF_951216825.1 Electrona antarctica | reverse complement strand
GGGTTAACTCTCACGGAGGATTTGTACAATGTACAGTATAAGTGCTGTGGCACGGCCGAGGGGTTTATTGCTCCTGAACTGGTTATCTGAACTAGAAGGCCTGCAGACTCTTTAAAGATGCAAGAGGAGCAGTTCCTGTCTCGTGTCATTGTGCGTCTGCAGGCTTAGCTGCTCACTTCCCATGTGACGTGTTTAGACCCGAGGACCATTCACTAAATGTCTTCGAAATCATGACAGTTTTCTGAAGAAATAAAACCTATGTTTCTATGTCAGTGGTGGTCAAACTATTTCATGTCAAGGACCCCAAACATAATCTGTATTTGGCCGCCGACCCCCCGTCTGAAAATATGTTGTTCCAGGGTCCCCCCAGAAGCAAAGATTTGAGTTAAAAACTGAAACTCTGAAAGAAGATTTGAGGCACATTTTCACGATTTTTCAAAAATAGCAGACCTACAAGCTCGTAGCGCGGTGCTATGAGCTTGTAGATCTGCTATTTTTCAATAGCTAAAGTATAACATAATGCTTAAAACACCAAAAGGGGTTCCCGCCCAAAATGGGATAAGCGAAAAATAGGCAATGTACAAGTTCACAACATGTAGCATCGCGACGCATTGCGTGCTTGTAGATCTGCTCTTTTTGGCGCAAGCTGAACACCAACGTACGACTATAAGTACAGCTGGCTTTTTTTTTTTACTGCCCTCCAGCATTACTTGCAGTTCAGTCTAACTGCCTAACTAACTTCCTCTCTCTTTGACTAACCAATGAGAGAGCAACAGGTTTTTTTTCACTGAGCAGAGGCAATAATACACAGACCAGGGTGAGAGAAAAAACAAGAAGCACATGGAGTCACGCACAACAATATGCTCGTCGTCATATCACGAGTCAAAACCAAAGGCAGTCACAACAAAGAGCCGAAGCAGAACAAACAGCGTTTTTACTGTGACTTTTTCTTGCTGGCAATGGCATTATAGCTGAATAATAATACTACTGTAATTCAGTTAGGGAGTGAGCCTGGGACTGATCCGTATGTGTAATAATAAAATGAAATATTTAACATATTGTAATCTTAGCGTGCTAGCGGGGGAAAAAAAGAGCGGAGAAGCGCCTGAATCGCAGCTTATTTGAATCACAGGCTAACCTCCTCAACCTGCTACATGTTAAGCCGCCTGATCATGACCTTATTATGTGGCCCTTTTTCTGGCCCGGGGAGCTCGTTCAAACAGCTCCCTGTAGGCTTACCTCTTAGCCGGAGTAAGTGGACAGCCACAAAAATGGCTGACTAAAAGCTCTCTCCCCCTAATGCGCTCTTCCTTCTGCACAGACAAAAACCTTGACGTGAACTCCAAACAGCCCTCTATAATTCATCTCTGCGCCAGACTCTCACCCTCAACCTTACACACAGCGTGCGTCAGGTAAATATTCTCTCTATGATGTATTGTGTGTGCGACTCGGCCCTGTGTGCGTGTGCGTGCGTGTGTGTGTGTGTGTGTGTGTGGCGTGCATGTGTGTGTGTGTGTGTAACACAGTGGCTGATGGGGATGTGTGTTTTCCCTCATCCAAGCCCTGAGCCCTGGATGTACTGAGATGGACATGGAGATTTTTTTTTTCTTCTTTCCTCGAATCATTCCTGGCACTGTGTGAATGGTCTCAGAATTTCCATTTCATAAGGCGTGTTTCCCTTGGCAGGAGCAGCAGGCAAAGACTTTTGGATGCTTCTGGGACATTTTTGAACGAGGCTCAAGAGAGCACAGAGTGCTACTACCTCTCTATTCGAAGTATTCACACTCCTCATAAGCACCGGCAACTCACAATAGCATCAAACCCTGGCATGGATGGGCCTGCTATGTTTTGGAAAAAAGGGAAAAAAAGGAAAAGAAAAGTTCCTTTAGGGTAAAAAAAAAAAAGAAAAAACGAAAAACACGACGAAGAAAAAAAAAGGAAAAAGAAAAGCCTTAGAGACACACTCCACTGATGCACTTTGCCTCAAAGCACCCTAAACATTTCCTCATGGGAACCAATCAGCTCCACAGAGAGAGAAAGAATACATGCCTTCTTGAATGTGGCGGTTATTAGAGGGAATAGCTGCGCCATTCATGCTTTTTTGCTCTTTTCATCCCCGGGAATAGACAGCCCAACATGAAGATCTTATCATGTTCCCCCATAAATCCATATTGAAACGTCTGCTTGCCTCCATCTCTCTCTCTCCGATTCCATTTATGGACCTCAGGTGTTCGTGTACAGTATGTGACGTGGCATACATACATACATATACTTCTTCTCTCTTGATTAATATTTCGTCGTACGAAGGTGACGCACGGCAGAAAATATAGCCGATCTGCAAGCTCACAAAGCGCCACGTCACGACGCAATGTGAGCTTGTAGATTGGCTATTTTAACCCCTTTTGGTGTTAGCATTATGTTATGCTTTAGCTATTGAAAAATAGCAGATCTACAAGCTCGTAGCGCGCCACCGAGTGGCGCGCTACGAGCTTGTAGGTCTGCTATTTTTGAAAGATCGAAGAACCACTGACATAGAAACATAGCTTTTTCAAAAACTGTCAGGATGTAGAAGACATTTTTAGAATCTGATCTCAGGTCAAAATGGTTTTAGGTGCAAAGACACACCGTCATGCGACGGGGTATAAATCAACGTTCTAATCTACGGCAGGAAATGGAGTGGTGGGGGGGACGGGGGTGGGGGGAGGGGGGACATCTAAGGGCGCTTGCTAGTACCGATGTTGCAAAAGTCAGTGTCACGATGGAGCCGTAACGCGGTGTGGTTTTATTTGAAGTGGCTGTCACCAGCGACATACTGTACTGTAGACTAGCAGCCTACATCACGGCACTTATCCTCCTTGCAGGAACACTTTTAAAGCCTGGTGTCCCTGTTTGTCAGGGGCCAATTATCTACAATATGCTCGTCAACATGCCACTTACAGGAGGAAAAAAATGGCATTTATAAGAGAGAGTTGACACACACAAAAGGGCAACAGACATGCAGAGACAGGCGGTGCTAAAACGTGTATACGAGGCTGAATGGAGTTGGTATAACGGCTGCATATTGATTAGATTGATCACATCACGCCACGTATGACAACAGACAATACAGAGGCTCGTACAACCTTGTCAACACGTGTAGCCTATGTTATTTAACTGAAAGGGAAATGCACCCTAAAATTGAATTGACATAATATTTATATTTATATCATAATATAGCTATACAACTCAATTTTACAGAGTGACAAGACTGTAGTGATGATGTCATCATCAAGGGACAAATCCTGAAGCTTTTAATGGCTTGCAACTCTACAAATGTAACCAAATATTAGGTTAAAGTTGTACACTCTCTCAGAGTTACATTAACTCTCAGAATTTCAAAGTGTAGGATAGTATAACAGACCCCTATAGTTTTCCTGGGATACGTGTACATTTTCTGATTCAGCGCGGTAAGCCCTGCAGTATACTCAAACTTCTGGATGTGTGATATGATATCTCATAACAAAAACTGTATGAGCCCACAAATTCACAGTCAAGGTCAACACAGTGTCACAGGCACAGCTGATGACATCACACATTCATATACCAATAGAAAAAAGCACCCTTTGGGCGTTTGGCCCCCTTAACTCTACAAAATAAAATGCCTATAACAGTCTAAATCCTAGCAGTTCCCAACAGGTTTCTCTCATTATCATCATACATCATCACAGTCCGGCCCATCACAATTGGCATCCTCACCTTTTACCCTCAAATCCGTGGTACACACAGGCACAGAAAGCTGGCTATAGACCGATTCAGAAACGGGTCCCCTGGTCGCAGCGAACGTATTTCCTGTAGGTGGAGACGACATATCTGCGGTGTAAACAGGCAGGTCTTCTACTACATTGAATGGTAGAGTGACTGGTGTTATAGTCTGCTCAAATGTTACTCTTTTACCTGCTTTTTACTAACACTAACTTTACAAAGATGACCAGAACATCGGGATGAACCTGTGTAGTTTATGGCTGCTCCAACAGTAGTGGCATTTGGCAACATTCAACTTTGGAGAGAAACGGAATGTCAAAAAATACACTGCGGTGTCTGAGACCAGAGCCATAGAGCAATGGTTGAGACGAAGCAGTGAAAGGTCCTGAAAGATACATAAAGTCTGTACTTTATACCTCATACTTTAAATGCTTAGTATGAGGTATAAAGTACAGCAGCCTTGTGTTCATACAACAGAAAGATTTGGTATTGGGTAAGACTGACTTCATGTATCTTTCAGGACCTTTCACTGCTTCGTCTCAACCATTACTCTATGGCTCTGGTCTCAGACAACGTAGTGTATTTTTTGACATTCCGTTTCTCTCCAAAGTTGAATGTTGCCACTACTGTTGGAGCAGCCATAAACTACACAGGTTCATCCCGATGTTCTGGCCATCTTTGTAAAGTTAGTGTTAGTAAAAAGCAGGTAAACAAAGTCTTATGCACACCTATATGCTCTGAGGCGGGTGCGTAGGCAGGGCTCAATGTACTCAGAAGAAGTTTGTATTGCAGGTGCAGACGGTGTGCGGGTCTTTGTGCACTTTGTGTGCATTCTTCTGAGTAAAAAGCAGGTAAAAGAGTAACGTTTGAGCAAACTATAACATCAGTTATCTCTACCATTCAATGTAGTAGAAGACCTGCGAGTTTACACCACAGATATGTCGTCTCCGCCTACAGGAAACACGTTCGCTGCGACCATGGGACCCGTTTCTGAATCTAGTCTATAGGATCATCATACATCGCATTCCGTGCTCAGCCAATCAAATCACCGCTATGGGGTACACACATTGCTCAGCCAATCAAATCACAGCTATGGGGTACACACAAACACACAAAGCTGCTCAAACTTTTTTACATCAAGGGCCCATAAAATGATGGCCACCGACCCTCATCTCAAAAAGTGTTGTTCCAGGGAAACCCAGAAGCAAAGATTTGAGTTAAAAATGTTAACTTTAAGGATATACACTATATATTCAAAGATTTGCAAAGTTTTTCAAAAAATAGAAGATCTACAAGTTGGATGACTGTTCTGGTGGAAGCACAGAGAAGCGTGTCTGCCTCCGTGTCCCAACTATGTAGAATAGATGGTCAATTGGGTCATGATGAGCATGGTTTGTCAGTAAACTCATCCATATGTCTACAAAATGAGCCTCACACCATCCCAAGTTGGTCTCCCCTAATCAGAGAAGGTTTCCGCTCAACATTTATAAAGGTCACGTTATTTAAAACGTTACATAACTGCATATTTATAATGTTGTTTAATGTTTACGTGCATTATAAAGCCCCCGTTATTATGTGGACATCACCTCGACAACCAGTAGTTGAATGATGACATACAGATGTAGGCCCACATGTTATCATTAATCATATTTGGCAGGGGACCAACGTTGTTTTTGCATAATGTACTGTACACACAGAAGCAGCAATTGTACAACTGGTCTGCCGTGGGAATGCACGCACACACACACACACATGCACACGCACACACACGCACGCACACACATACACGCACTAATATCACTGCGCTGATATTATAGTCTGGAACTTCGGTGTGGAAGATTTATTTCCAAGGGGCGGTTAGTGGTTCACAAACAGATTCCAACATCACAGCAAAAAAAAGTCTCACTTTGAATAGTGGTGCTCTGATTGGTCACCCACAGCTCTGGGGTGAGCGAAATGTAATTCAAACTGAGGAGTGCCAGACCAATCTCCCCAGGGATTCTTTTATTTATTTTTGTCCTGTGGCAGATTCGTCTGGTTTCCAGACTAAGGTTGTCTTGCTGCTCTGATTAGACCAGGAAGACAGTTGTATGTTCGTATAGATATTGACATAAATGTCCAAGATCACGGGAATAACGCAAAGTAAGTAAATTCTGTTTTAAGGTGGATTTTTTCCCCCTTTAAAGCAAAGGCCACATGGGAGCAACAGCTAATTCGCTGTCTGAGGACTAGGAAGGCTCGTCTTCAAAGGAGCGCCCTGGCCCTGCACGGTCATCTTCACTACCAATAACACCAGAAAGTTTGTGTTTTAATCAGTGTTCATGCAAATTATCTAAAGATCTGAGGAAGAGAACAGAAAGAGAGAAAGAGACATAGAAGGGGAGAGAGAGAGAGAGAGAGAGAGAGAGAGAGAGAGATAGATAACTCCTTTAGTGCCCCAGCCATGGGCCTCAGCACCTGAGAGGAAATCAGCTCCATTTATAGAGAGATGATACCCATGTAAACACACACACACGGACACACGTGCACGCACGCACACACACGTAAATCTGTCATCTCCCCCAAAATGAATACATTTTGCACATTTACACCTATAATGACGTGCCCACAGCCCCACAATAGGGACATCATGGGTTGGAAGTGGTAAACGCACGAAAAAAGAACCATACAATACATACACATGTACATAATTTTACACGCATATAAGCAAGACTGGTGGAAGTTCCCATATTCTGGTGGATTGCCCTTGGGTCCTGGCTATTTCTGCCAGGGGCAGGCAGGGAGATCCTGTGTCAGTAATCCTGTCGGGATGAGGTGGATGAGGTCGCCGGATGCAGCTCAGATCCGTACACTACACTACACTATACTACACTACACTACACACACACGCACGCACACGCACACGCACACGCACACACACGCGCGCACACACACAATGCTCCATGTACACCCAAATGCACACATACAGTCACTCACACACAAAATCAATTCCACACGTGTAAATTATGAGAAGCATGCAGGCATTAGAGTAGACTACTATTACAGTAGTCACAACAAAACAAAACAAAAGCAGAATTGAATTAATTCACATACTGAGATCAAACTAATGAGCTATTGTTTCCAATTCCAATCTTAATTTATAAAAAGAGAAAAAAAATTGAATTGCCCAAGGGGGGGGAACTATTTAACCTGAACGATGTACCTTGCATTTATCGATCAACGCTGATGAACAAATATCAGCTTTTCACAGCACAGCATTATGCCAGCTTACCATCTGTTCGGTGACATTTTATCTTGGCAAAAGTAACGCCCTCCACCCACAAAACCAACACCAGCCTCTCTGTCCGTTCTCACGTCTCGACAACGTGGAAAAAAAACAGAGAAGAAGCTCTTCGTCGTCTTCTTCTCCTCTGAAGGAAACGTTCACAACATGAAAAGGAGGTGCGAGTCGTCTGGTTTGCCGTCTCTGTCTGCATTTTTACCCACTTCTCATAAGCTGAACTTCCTGAGCCCCTGCTCCGTTCTGCAGCTAAATCTGGCTGTTACAGACACACGCACACATACTGTACACGCACGCGAGCACACACACACACACACACACACACACACACACACACACACACACACACACACACACACACACACACACACACACACACACACACACACACACACACACACACACACACACACACACACACACACACGAGTCTTGTGACCTCTGCCTGCACCCACTGCGCTCCACATTCATCTCACATTGAAGGGTTCATACTTTTAATTGCGGGCCGGGCACCTACGACAGTATATAGATCTACAAGCTCACGGCGCGTTGCACTCACACACGTTGTGTGAGCTTGTCGATCTGCCATTTTCAGCCGCACGACCCAGCAGGCAAACCAAGACTAAAGCAGGCTTTACAGACAAACACAATAGTGTTTCTTAACCCATTTTGAACTGAGATCAGATTCTAAAAATGTCTTCTACATCCTGACAGTTTTCTGAAAAAGCTATGTTCTTCGATTTTTCAAAAATAGCAGACCTACAAGCTCGTAGCGCGCCACTTGGTGGCGCGCTATGAGCTTGTAGATCTGCTATTTTTCAATAGCTAAAGCATAACATAATGCTAACACCAAAAGGGGTTCCCGCCCAAAATCGGTTAATATCGCTGCACTGCACAAGAAGGGATATGCTTAATACACCTTTCAGAACAAAGATCCACCCACCCACACCCACACCATGCCCGCACACAAACACGCACGCACACGCATACGCACACACACACGCGCGACACAGATGCACTCCTCCACAGCGCCCCGGAGAGAGGTAAACAGAAGACTCTGACATCCTATTGCATCATGTGCCTCAAATGCTGCGGTGAAACATTAAAACAAGCTGTGGGGCTGTGAGTGTGACAGCGCTAAAAAGTGAGGTGGGTATACACTGCAAAAGCCTGAGTGTTTATTTAACCCAGTGGACCCATAAAGGGTCCATTGGGTTCCCAATTTGTACACTGTGGTCGGTGGTCAGTGCGCCTGTGCACTCTCGGTTAATATGAACAGTAACGGCCTGGGCCGTGGCTCAGCGGTCCAGGCACCTTGGCTGGTAATCCAGTCTGGCAGTGTGCCGTGGGTTCGACTCCCGATCCCGACGGCCTTTACTGCATGTCTTCCCCCCCATCTCTCTCCCCATTTCCTGTCAGCCTACTACTGTCTGTCCCTCCATAAAATATATAAAATAAAGGCGAAAGCCACAAAAAAAATATGAACAGTAACACTGTGAATTTTTACTGTGCATCCCTGAAGTTGGCAGTCACACTCATTTCGTCTGTGTTTGCGTGACAACATTCGACCGCTCATCCAATAAGAGAGATAACTTTGGCGCGTGAATGAGTGAACCAATGAAGAACTCATGTCCTGCTATAGGATCCGTCATGATGATTGACCACAGCTGTAAAGTGTTGAGTTGATTTAACCCCGAGAGTGGAAAATCACGGGTCCATTTTGTTTACACTCTCAGAAAGAGTTAAACGCACGCCGAGGATTTTGGCCACTGCCCACGGAGACCAACAACCAGACCTGTATGTACTGTACTGTAGCGCTGTTTTAAATGGGGTGACCTCTCTAGAACACCCTACACAGGCACGCACGCACGCACACACACATACACACACACAAACTCCACACCTCCACATAAGTGCAGGGTGTCAGTGGCTGTGTATCTAAAATAGCCTCTGACACAAAAACCTCACTTGTACCGAGGGGGAGGTGGCGGAGCGGAGTGAACCAGGATAAACGTGTAGATTAATCGGTGCAAGCTCTCCAGGAGACGGCCAGGGTGGAGGACTGTGGGTGTGTTTTTGAGTTTGTGCGTGTCCGTCCACATGCAACTCTAGTGTCTGTCGGTCTTGTATGAGACAAAGCGAGAGAGAGAGAGAGAGAGAGAGAGAGAGAGAGAGAGAGAGAGAGAGAGAAATGGGGGGAAAAAAGAAACAGAGAGAGGGGGGCTACGAGAGAGATGGAGAAAGGTTAGCGCTCTGCGATCAATAACAAAATGCACTCACTGACTCCCATTCCCGTCTCTTATTTACTCTTAGTGCACAGGGCGCGGGGGTTGAGGTGACTACACAACGGTATTTAATGATTGTCTCAACATGACGGAGTACACAAACACAACGCACACTTTGCTGTACAGGATATGAAAAGGTCCAAAAACGGGACAAACTGTCACAAACACTGCATTTAGTATAGGAAGGCATAAACGCACAACATGCTCCGTACAACAATATTAAAAGCCCTAAAGTAAGGTATATCTTTTTTGTAATTTAGGAGAGTCAAGACTGGGTTTATTATTTGTCACTCACTCATACGGATGCTACAGTAATGTTGGTTCGGCAAGACTTTTGCTCACAACAACACAACAAGAGAATAATGATGATAATAGAAACTAATGGAAATATCTATTCACAACGCTCACAGCGCGCCACAAAATGAAACGTTGTGACCTTCTGCGTAGATCTACCATTTTTGAAAATGGAAGAAAAACAAAAGCATACAAGTGTGAATATTAATTATTTAATTGAGTATAAAAAGAAGAAAAAAAAAACAGGGACACCAACCAGGGTTATATTATGTGACTAATAGGTGGTGATGACGCATGTTGTGATGAGACAAAAGAAATACCAGGTAATGTGATGTAGAGATGCTGAGTGAGTGTACATTGCATTCCCTGGAAAACACGCTGATGAACTCACTGTGTGAGCGAGAGGCAAATGAGTCAGTCAGTCAGTCACACAGCAGCGCCAGCCACACCGCTGCTCCTCTCCTGCTACAGGATAAGGATGCTTTCTATGGACAGGAAACTCACGGTGAAAGCGAAGTGAAATACTTAGTTAGTCGCTCCCATCAACGCGCCGCAGTGTGACGCATCGCAGTGTGACGCATCGCAGTGTGAGCTTGTAGATCTGCTATTTTTTGGGGGCTGTGCGATGCCGGCACGCAACCAAGTAAAAAATCTGGCATAATAGTGGGGAGGGTGGGATTCAGTGTGCGCAGCAGCACCTATATTGTTCAGCATCGCCACAGTGACCTACAATCACCCCAGCCATCTCCACACACCCATCTCTCTCTCTCTCTCACTCTCTCTCTCTCTCTCTCTCTCTCTTTTCCTCTAGGGATGACTGTACACTCCTGGCCTAATGGGGGGATTCTTTGAGTGGGCTTCTGTCTCCCCCTCAGGCTCTGACAGTGTGTGTGTGTGTGTGTGTGTGTGCGTGTGTGTGCGTGCGTGCGTGCGTTGTGCGAGGCCCTCCCCCAACATACGTTACGGTATGTATGTATCGCGTACATACATACATACATACCATGCACAATGGCACGTCTAATGCATGCATCACAACACACTTGCACTCACATGCACTCAACAATCGACCTAGATGTTTTTACAAAAAAAACAACCAAGTATACAGACAGCTCCAATCGACTGACTCATACATTTAGCCACTGCAAACAACTCATGTAGAACACATCCCCTCTACTCTAGTGCTCTACTCTCACACGGCACGGCAACACACACACACACACTCTTATCTTCCTCGTATCCTTCTTGTTCTCACCCGCTGTCCCTTGTGATTTAAACACACACAAACACACACACACACACACATTTAGACACATGCACTTGCATTTTGCCAAAGTGTTTAATGGCCTAGCAAAGCGCTCTCAATGCAGCGTCACGGAGTGTCTACCCTATCTGGGCTCGCCGCCGCCGCAGCATTTTGCGCTGACTTGGCCAACTCCAACCCCAAAAGCAGAGCATGGAAACAGACAATAATACGTCCCTACCTAAACATTCCAGCGCACTGACACTTATTACAAATCTGTGTGCAGTTATTTATGCCAACTGAGTTTTTTTTCCCCCTTTAGTTTGACCCATTCCAGCTCTCTTACGCAGCTTAATAAAACCAGCAGCTGTGTTTACCTCTATTACTCATCTACTCGCGGCCTCACTTTGACTGTTGTTCTTCTCATTTTCGGCTAACGCCGCATTAGCTGAAGGGCCCGGTTGAAGATGCTAATTGAGAGGAGTTATGGTCCATAGCGTGGACCCTACGTTAGCATGGCCTCTGGTTCTGTTAAAGCCAAACAGCCTGTGGAATGCCACAGGCCTCCAAATGGATTCCACATGTTGTTTGCATAATTTCCTCCCCGAACGGTTGACCTACAGTACGACTGGAAACAAAGTTCACCGTTATCCGTGCGGCATCGCTACGCAGGGGCTATGGGGGAGAGGGTCTGGGGCTGGGGGAGAGGGTCTGGGGCTGGGGGAGAGGGTCTGCTGAAGCCATCTACCCCCTGACCAAAGAGATGCTTCCCAAAAGCCGCACTAGAGGGAAAACTATTTTCCTGTCTAGCTGCAGCTCAATAGTGGGTCAAACCTGCCTTGAAATGCCCTTCCCTTCTCTCTACTTTGACTTCCTTCCTCCCCCCCCCCCCCCCCCCCATTCCTTCCCCTTTCCCCCGGCCTGTTGTCGAGCACACAGATCAACCGTGATCGGCTCAAAGTAAAATAGGCCCTGGCTGGAGCCGGTCTAATGAGAAGGGTAAAGTTCACCACAGGCTGAGAGGCGTTGCCTAGCCACACCTTCCACACAGTCAGCGAAACATGTCAAAGCAACCTTAAATCAGAGTCGGGGGGCGATCTCCCCTCGTTGAGTCACTTCCAGTAAGCACTGAGTGTCCTGTGTGAGGCACAATATGATCGGATCAATGTGCTGGTCACATTCACACACATGCGCCCCCCCCCCACCCCCCCCCCCCCCCACACACACACACACACACACACAGGGTCAGGTTGTGCTTTGTCTTTTTTCACTATTTAAGTGATCACTGACTTTCACAACACTGTCCCGTGCTTGCTCTCTCTCTCTCAAATTCTCTCTTGTGAGAGCACACACACACACACACACACACACACACACACACACACACACACACACACACACACACACACACACACACACACACACACACACACACACACACACACACACACACACACACACACACACACACACGTGAAGTAGCAGTCCATGATGTACACCCAAAAGTCAACTTTGGTAAATAAATGTGGGCTGGACACCAGGGGTCAAAGGTTGAATACACAAGGGAAAACACAGAGCAGGAGAACATTTTGTCAAACTTTGGTCATGACACACATGGACAGGGCAGCAGGAGACTTGTTGTTGTTTTTGACACATAAAAGTCTCATTTCTAGAGTTAAGGACCCCCAAATTGACACTAATTAGACCCCCATTTGAAAACATATGCCAGGGACCCCCATAAGAGAAGATCTCTCCGGCTCTAGCAGTGATTCTCAACCCGTTTAATTTCAAGGACCCCCAGTTTGACATGCATTAGTCTACGGACCCCCATTTAATGGCATTTCTATCTCTGGGACCCTCAATTTATATTGTAAAATCAATGTTAATTTAACTCTGAGAGTTACAGACCCATAAGGGTCCATTTGGTTCCAAACTATCATTTAGCTGGGGACCCCCTGGAACTCCCTCAAGGACCCCTGGGGGTCCCCGGACCTCACTTTGGGAACCACTGTCCAGACCACTGATTACCTGTTTTGACCCATATGTGGTCAGCAATTGCAAAGGTTTCCTAATCAATGTGAAAAACTCAGTTCAATGTTTTTATTTGAGAAGAATTAACTAAGCAAACAAATAAAACTAAACACAAATAACCAATAAATATATCTTTTTTTAAATAGCCGATCTACAAACTCACAGCGTATTGCAACACGACACATTGTGAGCATGTAGCTATTTTGGTTTTTTTAACCGTTTGAAGATTTTCACCTAAATTGATTGGGACACAATGTCTGTATAATTGAGTACTACAGAAAACTGTTCAAGTCCACACTAATTATTCATAATGTATAAATGATGGATAAGGGGTCAAGACAACGAGGCCTCTTCGTGGAGGGGTCAGAATAACATTTGGATTTGAACTGTTTTTCGTCTGTAGTATACTCAATTATTGCTGAAACAAATGTGCTACTATTAAGTATTTAGCAAATACAACAGACAAAAATGGATGTGTCATGCGATCCAGACACAAACGTCTCTTGAAAATAATGTCACACATGTAATAACATGCATGTTTGTCAAGTTGATTCCCAGACAGTGAACACAGAGACCAAGCACTTCTCCATCCTTACTAAAACCCATTGTCTCTGATTGGTTCAATCAGTGATCTCTTCATCTCTTTGGGAACATGTCAATCCGTCATTATACAAATTCACCCCTGCATTTCGAGGCAATCTGTCTCACACATTGTGCGTACGCGTGCGTGCGTGCGTGCGTGCGTGCGTGCGTGCGTGCGTGCGTGCGTGCGTGCGTGCGTGCGTGCGTGCGTGTGTGCGTGCGTGCGTGCGTGTTGGACTAGTCTTTGTGTGTGGTGGTGATGGTCGGCTCCTGTGCGCCTGTGTGAATAGCTAGGTCTGACAGCTCCAGAGACACAACGCCCTCTCTGTGGCCAGGGGCCATCACACACACACGGATGCATGCACGCACGCACGCACGCACGCACACATGGACAGGGCTATCCCACAATGCACCTTGAGCACGCCCCTTTCCCCCGCCCCCCCCCCCCCCCCCCCCCCATCCCCACCCCCACTCCCCCTCTGGCCTTGGCTTTCCAGTAGGGGTCTCTTGGCTTTTCCAGTATAGGATGGAGTCTCTTGGCAAGTTGAGCGTGGCCATTCAGCGCACTGCAGTCTCTCTCCAATCAATGACCATACAGTCCATAACATGCAGCTGGATCAATGATACAGCAGTCAATCAATACGCTGGCAGTTAACCCAACTGATTAGGCATAGCATGGGGGAATTCCACAACCCCCTTCGTCCCAGAATAGGTATGTGCCCTTCGAATGATATAGTACTATAGTATTCCATCCTGAAAGATTCCATCTGTCAACAAGCGGCCCAATTTGTGTGTCCTGATCTGTGGCAGACAGATGATGCCTTTAGTGGCGGAATCCTGCGGAGCAATTAAACGTGCTGTGGGGGAAAGCGCTGTTGATGGACAGATAGGGCCTATTCGCTGGTGATTGGCTTTTTAATTGAGTCCCCCACCTGAGCTGATCACTATCATAAGCCCTTGGACCATATCTGAGGGGTGATTGCGACCGAGGAAGGAATCGAAATGATAGCAATAGCTTAATGCGGGGCTGGTGTTGGCGGTGGGGGGATTACAGCCTCCATTGATCTTGGTTGCAGACGGTCACAAAATATCTATGTGGGTGGTGGGGTGGGGTGGGGTGGGGTGGGGTGCAGCCAGAGTGTGAGTATTTTTTCATTTATTGTGTGCGCGCGTGCGGGTGTGTGTGTGAGTGCCCGCTCACGTGCGTGCGACACTGAGCTGTTCATACGTGACACTGAGCCGTTCATGTAGCATAAAAGTGCAATGTATAGCGATATCTGGCTTCTTATGCGTATTCATGCGAGGGGAGTGAGGGGGTCCATGGTAAATGGATTTAAGTGAGAGTTTAAATGGGCACTAATCTCGCTCGCTGAATACCCCAGAGCTCCAGGGGGTCTATTCTATGCCCCCCCCTCCCCTCCCCTCCCCCCTCCCCCCATCTCTCTCCTATGCCTGCTCACTGAACAAAATCCCTCCATACCACTTACACACATAGCTATACACACAGGCTTGCGCGCGCACAGTCTCACACACACACACAGTCACACACACACACACACACACGCACACGCACACGCACACGCACGCACGCACGCACGCACGCACACACACACACACACACACACACACACACACACACACGCGCGCACGCACACACACACACACACGCTGCTGTCACACAGTTAAGGGCGGGGGGAGGGCCTCTCCAGTGTGCGGGGGGTAAAGTCATGGAGGTCAGTGCTCAGTTTCCACATCAAACCCAGGAGCAGAGGGGCCGGAGTCTCTTCTCCAACCATCCCACCCACCCACCCACCCACCCACCACTACCAACCCCTCCCTCCCTCCCTCCCTCCCTCGCCCCATCCACCCACTACCTCCGCCCTCGCTGGGGTGTACAAATGCCTTTGCTGTCAGCTCTGCCCCGGTCCCCTGTAATTGAAAATAACAGCCGAGGGCCAGCCCCTCTAGCCACTCTCTCTCTCTCTCTCTCTCTCTCCCCTCTCTCTTGCCTCCTGACAGCCACCCATCAATACCAATGACTATTACCCTGGAAGTGAGAGCGCTGTCGATGACACCCAAGACACCAGCCCCGCAACACTCCCACACCATGACAAACACACCGAGAGCACACACGCGGGCGCGCACGCACACGCACACACACACGCGTAAACAACAAACATGCGCACGCTCAAACAAACACTTTCCACGTGCACGTTCACACGCGCACATAAATACACATGCATTGCACACGTCCCCCCCCCCCCCCCCCCCCCAACGGTGTCCTTCCTCAGCTACCCGAGCCTCCTAATGTTTAACCCGTTGCTAACAGCCCTCAGCTCTCATGTCTGTGAGCTACAGTACGGTAGGCAAATAAGGCTGTCAAAACACACACAGTCACACACACACACTTAAACATAAAAACTCACACAGAGAGGCGCACCGCACTCTAACACATGCACAGAACTCTGACTATAGCACCAAACTTTTCCAGAACTAAAGTGCTGAGAGAGAGTTCTGCTGCTTGCTCCGTTTCGCTTTAAACTGTATGCCCGAGTTCAAAAAGACATTGAGTCAGCTCTATAGCCACCAATAACACCGGACCTTAAGTTCACACACTGAAAATCATGAGGCACAAAATTAAACTGTGAACGCCAGTGAATTTGTCCAGACATTGAGAGGAAACAAAAGTAACCTCAACGAGGTGCAACCGGTACAGTAGGGGGGATGATGTCCATGCCTGATGTGTCCACTCTGAATGTGTATACATTAAAGCAAGAAGACTCTTCTTGTTCATGACAGTTCATGGATTGGAGTCATACTGGAAAGAGGTGTTATAAAGTCCAGTCAGCATCGGTGATAGATAGCCTCTCTCGTATTCCATTCTGACTGACAGCGAGCACAATGCCGCACCACGGACAACAGTGTGCCGTACAGGTGATCCGACTTGTCATTGGCTTTGACAGAGCAATGACAGCTGAGCGAGACACACACGGAACAGAAGCCACAAACCCAGCGACATGACAAACGAAGCGCACAGAGTGGCAGAGCAACGGTAGGAGAGAAAATGCACAGACCTTGTCAGAAGCTGCAGAGCCGTGGAGACTGTTTTCTCTTCTACAGTCCTCTCTCTCTCTCTCTCCTCTCTCTTCTCCCCTCTCTCTCACTCTGTGTTGTATGTGTCGGTGCGCAAGCGCGCACACGTGTGTGTGTGTGTGTGTGTGTGTGTGTGTGTACGTGCGTGCGTGTGTGCGTGTGTGTGCGCACGCGTGCGTGCGTGTGTGTGTGTGTGTGTGTGTGTGTGTGTGTGTGTGCGTGCGTGTGCGTGTGTGTGTGTGTGTGTGTGTGTGTGCGCACGCGCGTGCGTGTGTGTGTGTGTGTGTGCGTGCGTGCGTGCGTGTGTGTGTGTGTGTGTGTGTGTGCGGGAGTGAGTGAGTAGCTCCCCTCCCCTTCTGCCTCTCAGCTGCTCGGCTCTGGCAGTTCTCAGGAAATGAATGGGGAGCGCACAGAGAACGGTTGTACTTGCAAATGACTTACCCCAGTCACATGATCCTCTAAATGTAGGGTGGGCCAGTGGGCGGAGACTTCATAAGCAAAAGGGAAGACAATATACTCTAAGCTTTAACAGCATGCATCGAATTACACAGGGCCCCTCCGGGGAGGTTTCCGACGCGTCCACTCGGCCAGCAAGCAAGTCTCTCTCTCTCTCTCTCTCTCTCTCCTCTCTCCCTCTCGCTCTTTCTCTCTCGCCCTCCCGGAGCTGAGAGAGCCCAGGGGCTAGTAGGGGGGTGAACACATAGAGAGAACCTCCCCGTTTAAAGGGGACAGGGGGGGGGAAACCTACACATACGTACATGTGGCGGACAGGAGGATTGTTGTTGTTTATGTTTAGTGGAGAAGGGGGACATTGTTGTAAAATGTTGTATGTTATATTATACAGAACGTGTGCTAATACCCGGTACTTAATATTAATAGTATGCAGTAGGCATGTTTTTTTAAGTAGAAAACAAATTGTAGACTATTTAGTATTTTTGGTTTTTAATTTTTATATTCATATTTATTAAATATAATGAATTTAAACAGGACATTTGGACATTTGTGTCTTGTCTTATCATCTTGTCTTATTGATGTTAAAGATGTCTCATTTATTTAGTTTGATTTTAATATTTGACCAGGTAGGTGTGTGTGGTAAAGGGATAACGTTTCTGCCTACCGCTGTGGAGACTGGGCTCAATTCCTCACCGTGCCTCCGGCAGAAAATAGGTGTTTTCACTGGGGTGGGAAACCATGGGGTGCTGATGCACTGGCCATTTCCCACAGGTTGGTTGGGAGCAGAACTTAGGGATATATCTTCTTCCTCCGCACTCCATGTCACTGGTGAGAAGAGAAGTGGTTGGTGACTCCATCATGTGTATGGGAGGAGACTTGTGGACCAGCAGTAGAGGTTGGCAGTGACAACTGACAGGGACTGTACACACTGGCACAATAACAACATTATTATTATTATTGTTATTAATCATAAAATGCTATCATTTCTAATGACTCGTTCCCAGAGTTGGGAAGTATTGCATTTAACAGAGAACAGAGTCCATTATTACAAAATACTGTAATTAATCAGTTACTCTCAAATATCATTTGACAGTAAAAATCACCATTATACTCAAATCAAAAGTGATATTTGCACAACACTATCAAGTAAGGAAGTGCACACTCGGGCAGCAAAGACTTAAAGGCAGGGAAATTGCCTGTTTTCATGGAGTACTGATGCACTATTCTGGTTTAAAACATAAATTTAGAATTAGAATGCAATCAAATGGAATCAGTTACTTTGATTAAGTAAAACATCGTTTTTAGCATTACTACCTGTGGATTAGGCTATACCAGTGACTACCGTATGTAGACTATGCGGTCGACATGTGCTGCACCTTATGCGAGGCACTGAACTCCAGTGGAGCTGCTGGCCAACAGTTGAATATTACAAGACTGTGGTTGTACTGGTCAGCTCCCAGGTCTTTGGTGTGTGTCTGTCTGTGTGTTTCTATGTGCAGGGCGTTGCTGAAAATGAACACTTGTGCTCAGCTACAAGCACATACAGTATAGAAAGTCAATCAATATACACACACACACACACACACACACACACACACACACACACTACACACACTACACACACACCCCATGGGTATAGCCTGGTCGAAAGGGTTCTCAAACTCCATCAACCCAAAATTACTGGATAATTGTAGACATAATATACCTTAATTGTCCAATGTTTTTGCAGTTTCTAGTCATGTAGACCTATATTTTACTTAAAACCCAAATATTGTATTTTTAGCATTTTGTAAGAAATAGACAATTTTACATTGAGGTGGCCAAATGTCCTTATTACTGTCACCACTCTGCATGTGCGTGTGCGCGTGCGTGTGTGTGTGTGCGTGCGTGTGTAAAAGTGATCAATGTCACAACTCACAAGTGAAATGAAATGAAATGATTACTATATTTACCCAGGGTATCTGGGCTAAGCTCAATAACTTGTTTCCAGCCAGGCCCTGCTCATAGAACATTTCATCGTAGTGGTTCAATGCCTTGTTCAAGCGTGGTAATTTTAACGTGTCGGACCGCTGATTCGAACTGGCGACCTTCCGGTATCAAGACCGCTCCGCAATCCGTTCGGCCACCGCTGCCACGAGTCACGTGCCCAAACAATAAAGTCATCATGCAGTAGCCTACAAAGAGATATAGAATAGATAGCCAACAATTCTAAACAAATTCACAACAATAGGCAACTTGAAAGTATACTCAAGGGGATGGCATCATGGCAATAACAAACATGAATGACATTTTAACACGATACCAAAACGGTCCTTGACTCCTCCTGCATGTTGTACTGGGTAACATAACATTACATTATTAGCTAGGCGCTACTAGCTTCTTTCTTGGGCCTGTTGTAAATAAGTGTTGCTTTGTGTCGTCCACAGTAACAGAACAGTCTTTGTATTGAGTTGTGCTTTCATGTGAAATGTAGGCTACCCATTCTGCAAACTGTTAATACTTCAATCAATCAATCAATTCTCAACGTGGCTTTACCTGATGATGATAGATGTCTGCATGCACTGCAGTCGCCTACGCGTGATTTGGGGGTGGGGCTGGACCTGGGGGGTGTTGGCATCAATGTTAAATTCAAAAAAAATACAAGAAGAAGAAATGATATGCTTTGAAATGTAGTCGAAAATAATATAAAGTGTGGCCAACTATGGGCCTATTTTGAACCTGAACATATTGCTTGGTACATCATCAGACCTAAATTTAATTTCAACTTCTTGTTCATTTCCAAATGACTGGCTATATCCACAGGTAGGTTTGTATCAATCTGTATGTAGCCTACATTTTATTTAGTCAAGTAGCCTAAATATAAAATAAAATATAAAATAAATAAATATAACAAAACTGGTACCCATTTTATCCAAAGTTCTCAGGGGGCCACTATTCCGGATTGATTGATTGATTCAATTCTTTATTAGCAGTAAAACTGTAAAGCGGTACAGAGAAGAAACATACACCAAAAGGATAACACAGGATAAAAAATAAAATAAAATAAAAACTATAACAGCAGCTAATTAAGAGGGTACTTTATTGTCAGTGGCCACATGCAGTACAGAATAAAATAACAGGAAAGTACCCCCCCCACCCACCCCTCAATGTAAATTCCCACTAGATATAATGGGCTTCAGTCATATAGGCTACATGTAGTGATGACAATTTCCCCTGTGTTTTTTCCCGGTTCTCGATGAAAGGCAGCGCAATGGTGTGAGCGTCTGATGGTGATGGTATTCAGCGCCCACATGGAGTCCCCTGGGACCTCTAATTAAGGTGAAGGAAGCTATGCTCATCTGCATGGCTGATGGAGCCCACACGTTACATGGTAGTAGAGACCTAGAGCGTGGGGCTGCAGCGTCGCGATTAGACAGAGAGAGAAAGACAGAGAGAGAGAGGGAGGGAGGCGGGGGGGGGGGGGGGGGATTGGGGTATGACTATTTAGGTCCACCTGCTACCAACTTAATATGCATTCTGTTTCACCACAGATATCTGTGGTTTTTTTCTCTCGTTATTCTCAGAATAATGATCTCTCGCCATGAATGGAGGCAACGCCTAGGATGGGGCCGGGCGGGGCGGGGGTAGGATAGAGGAATTAGGCAGCAAGAATAGATTGATATAGGCTTGGCTGGATAGAGATGGCCGGGTGGATGCGGCAAGCTGAATATATACCAATTGTATGGGTTGATTTTGAGAGTTATAGACTGAGGGGGTGGATGGACGGATGGATGGATGTTCAGAGGAAGGATATTATGCTCCGGTAACAGATCTGTTTCTGGTGTTAATTGCAGCGGAATGTAATTGCAGACCAAGCACATACCCTTCCTTTCAACTGCACGAACCGCTGGGTTAAATAGTTGCCTTTCTCTTCCCAGCAAGCCAAATGACGGCATGATGACGTTAGGATGATGTCCTCTGGTGACGTTCAGGACTATAGGCCAGATCACAGCAGGGGGTGATCTCTACTCATTTCCAGGACGTCTTCACCAGTTTAAATAATATAGCCTACATAGCCTGCTTATTCTGGGCCAGATATGACTAGTTATGATATTATGTTATGACCAAGATACCCATGTACCTGTCTAAATACTTCCTTAATGTCAACGAAGTCCACACCCACAACACCAGAGGGAGTGCAACGAACCATGTGCAACCCAGATTCGGCACAAACAAGAGACTAAATTCTTTTCGCTTATATGCCACCAAAATGTGGAACGCCCTACCTACAGTCATTAAGACTCCTTCAAAACAGCTCTCAAAGGGCACCTACGGACGGCTGCAATTCGAAACTGGCCCCCGTAAAGTCTGAATCCCTCCCCACCCACCCACCAAGTTTTCCCCTCACTGTATATGTTTCTTTTCCCGTTTTACCTCCTTTATGATGAATTCCTGTTCTGTTCTTTGGCTATATAGAAGTGTGTATTTGTATTGTATTTGTGTCTCTAAATGTTTTGATGAATTGAACAAGGTGGACCCTTTTGTAAACAAGTGTAATGCTTTATTGGGTCGTCCACTCACAGTTAACAGTCTTTGTATTGAGTTGTGCTTGAAATGTACTGTAATTCTGCAAACTGTTATCTGGTCTCTATCGGACTTGTTGATCTGGCCTCTATCGGACTCTCTCTGTATTATCCAGGGACTTCCGTCTTAGTGGGCAGAATTTATGTTGGTTGAAATCAGGTGATATTCTGGGCCAATCAAGACGTCACTAATTTGTCCAGGTCCTGACTGTGCTTGCTGGGTTAGTTTTCACAAAAATAACCCATAGGCTCACAACACATCGAGTGCAACCCGTTGTGTCTTATAGATATTTTTGCGGAATGCTCTCCCCCAGAATAGGGAGGCTGCGGTTCATGTCACGTTCTCTGTGGTCCATGGCCTTTTCAAAATGCATTATGTGCATAAAATGTTAAATATTGAATTATTTAGAATTACAACTGACAGCAGAGATCATAAGGAAAGAGATCATTTTAATGACATAACGTTCACACTACAAATGAATAAAAATGACTTCCTATCGTAATTCATATCCAGAACATTCCAGAATTTAAGGTACATTTTTATCATGAAACGAGAGCCATATATATGGCACAATTTGACAACTGATAAAGTATGATCTTTAAACCTGACTTTCTACATTCAGGAGCACCATTCGCCCATTTGATTCTGTTCATTATAACTCGTGGAGTAAGAAGACCGGGTAATTATTTGTCTTTGAAGGCCATTCTGTTTGAAGGAATAGTTATGTAAGATCAGTGAGGAAAGACCTGCTGATGATCTTTATAATGACATCCCGAGGAGCTCTTTGAGATGAAGTCCTCGCCCTCTTAACTGGCACCCCAGGAGTCCTGGCATGTGTTGACGGGAGGCAGGCAGGGAGGCAGGCGGGGAGCACTGTAAAACGGGAGCTGTGAGGGAGGTGCAGTCAGCAGTGAGGAGTGAGGAAGAGAGGGGAGATGTGTTGGAGAGATCGGGCGGAAAGGAGGCATGGCAGGAGAGGATGCTGGGAGATGGTCTGATGGACTAGTATGGGGGAGGGTTGCAGGAGGTATGCCAGGAGGCTCTGAGAGAGAGAGAGAGAGAGAGAGAGGGAGGGAGGTAACTAAAGGAAGAGGCAGTGAGTGAGTTAATGGGGGGTAACTCCAGCCAGGGCTCCCAGCCTCTTCCTGCCTCCCCAGCAGAGCTTATTAAAGAGCCCAGTCACCAGGGCCTCTCCGAAGGCCACCCCGACTCAGGACGGGCTCCTTACACGTTGCCCTCAGTGGGGGATGGAACTGTAGAGAAACAGTAGGGATATAATATAGCACTAGGGATGCACGGTTAATCGGTGGCATAATCGGAATTGGCCATATCGGCCATAAAAATGCCATATCGGTATCGTAACGGTCTCAAAATAATACAGATTATTTAATCGGTTTTCACCAGCAAAAGATAATAAAAATGAAAAAAACTTCTACATTTAATGTGAAAACAGACACTTGTAAAATAGTATATGCTATTTATTGATTGATTGAATACTTTATTAACAGGCTTTGGGCCAAGCCCCTATAGGGCCTAGGCTTGTTTCCATTATGGTCCTCTGTATAATATCGGAATCGGTCAGAATCGGTATTGGCAGATATGACCTTGCAAATAATCGGAGCTCGGATATCGGTCATAATTTCAAAATCGTGCACTCCTAAATAGCACTGTGTAACAGACATCATAACACCACTATCCTATTCAGAATTTACATTTACTAAGATGCACACATATAGAATATGTACGTGTATAGTACATATAGAATATATAGAATAAGGTCGCGAATACAAGCGGCCGAAATGAGTTTTCTTCGACGGGTGGCTGGCATCTCCCTTAGAGATAGGGTGAGAAGTTCAGTCACACGAGAGAGACTCAGAGTAGAACCGCTGCTCCTTCGCCTGGAAAGGAGTCAGCTGAGGTGGTTCGGGCATCTGTTTAGGATGTTGCCCCCGCGACCCGACTACGCGGTTGAAGATGGATGGATGGATGGACACGTACATAAAATACATAGTTTTTGTCCTACGAAATGGTCAGCCAACACTGTGTAAATGAGCCATTAGTCTGACTCTTGTATTTCCTGCCGGCAACAGTGATCTCAAAACATTCCCCTCTGTCCTCCTCCGGCAAAACATGATGCCTACAGGGAAGGGTGTGCGTTCTTATTGAGCAGAGGGGAAGCCTGTATTTGACTCAGCAAAAACAAAATGGTGTGAGTGTTGTGAAATGCTGAGAGTGTGCGATGAGATGGTCCCCTCCTGTTGTCTCTGGCTGAACTTTAGACTCAGGAGCGAAAGAACAGACATGCCAGACAAGGAAGCAGGGAGCAGAGGGGCTAAGGACACAGTCTGTTGACCACACTACACACTGCACACTTATGGGGGAGGGGATGGGCATGAGGGAATATAAAGAAAATATTAACCCAAGATCCATTCAAGACTTGTAAGATTTCATCAGTTGCTGGAGGTAAAACACAAAGTACTGTACATACATACTTAAACATGTGTGTACATCCATACATACTGTATGTATGTATGTATGTATGTATGTACAGTAGCAGCTTTCACTCCACTTTACAAGTTTGTAACCGCAATGGCGGGCAGTGAGTGAATCTTAAAAACTGTGTACAGCAAATTTGTATTTAGATGGATTCAGATTTATTTAAAAATAGAGACATGTTACAAATTAAGTTCTACTGCAGGAAAGCAGTTGCTTTGGTTACCAACCAAAAGGGATCACACCCGTGTGAAGTGAGGGGCGCTCTTATCATATATTACATCATCATGACGTAAATTAGACACTATGGCGTAAAATTGTCCATTCATTGTCAATGGGAATTTAATGTTTGTGTAGGACAACGTTTGTCCACATACACCAAAAGCTGGACATAGGAGAGGCTAGCGCCCCTCAAAAAGAGAACGAGAGAAAGACTCAGACTGGGAAGGAAACTAAAAGTCTTGAAAGGAGTATGGGCAGCCAGCAATGTAATCGTACTGCCTGAGAGCCCTGGTTTCTAGGCAATAAATAGCTCACCTCCAGAGCCACTCTCCAAGCCCCGGCACTCCCACTCTGTTCCCATTGTGGCTGCCCCTTACAGCAGGGCCAGCACACAGACAAAATGAGGAGAGCACACTGTCCACTCCACAAGACAGGAAATATATCAGCAGTCCTTTAGAACACTGGTTTTCAACCCTTTTCATATCAAGGTCCATTATTTATTCTGCATTTTTAGCCACGGACCACCATTGAGATTTTGCCTCTCAGACCCAAAACTAAAGAATATTTTTGTCGTCGTTGGATACGGTTTTGTCCACAATTCCATGCTGTATTGATGTTGGTACCGTTAGGAGAGATAACAGGCAAATGTTGATCAAAATGACAATTCTTCTACATTCTCTAATCGTGTAGACTTCTGGGTCCGGCCGTAAGGGTCTATTTGGTTTCATTTTACGCTCTCAAGAGTTAAAGATCTATAAGGGTCCATTTGGTTACCAACTTTCCATCATTTAGCTGGGGAGCGCCTGGAACCCCCCCACTGGTGGTCCCCGGACCACTGGTTGCTTCATAACAACACAATTATGTGTCGCCCAAAACAGAGCCAGACATGGGCTCCTCAGCGACGCCGACGCCCAGTCCTTTGCACTCCAGTCTTGTAAATATATCATAGTTATGTTTTTCATGGTACTGCAGTCGATTCTGAGGGACCACTCCTGGTATGATGCAATACCTTTGTGACTTTTTAACTAATTCAACCTAATTGGGATGTTTCGTTTTAACGGTTGTGTGCAATTCCATCAGTGAATGACGCCAGTCAAAAGGCAGGGGGGTGGTTATAGGGGTTTATAGCCCCAGAGATGAAGAGACACCCATCTGTCTCAAAAGTGTGTATACTGCGTCAAACTGAACAACCAATATGTCAATTTGAAGCTATGATTCCCTGCTTTCATATTTCAAAAAAATCCAATGGCAGTCCCTCAGTCAAATTTGGCCACATTTGCTTTCTAATTTATGGAATTTCTCAGATTTTTCTTTGATTTTCTCCATGAAATTACAGGAAAAAAAACATTGAATTTTAGTTTTAATTCATGAAAAGTTTAGCTTTTTCGTAACAAAAAGTAAGGGGACCCATAACAATGAGTCCCGCCCCAGTGTGTGGGAACCAGTGGTCTATAGTGTACTGTATCTCGCTGTGTGGCTCTACTACAGTTTGTATCTCCGTTGGGACCTCCATATCGGATGTGCAGAAACTCCCAGGTGCATTACTCTCACTGAAGTCATATACTGTTCTTATATCTACATCTTGAGGATGATGTACTAATGAACACTGGTGGAGAGCTACGGAGAGTAAATTATTGATTCGTACATAGATTTCGATATGTATTTATTCATGTGCATCTATCAACCATCTAGGATTCCGGGCATGCAAGGCTAGTCTATCCATTCTGGTTTATTTAGCAATTCCAGTAGCTGCTATTATTTCACCCACGTTGCCCACCCATATCCCCTCCACCCAAACCCAGTGGAAAGCTTTGCAATTTACAAAATAGAAGAAAGAAAGAATTCTGCAGGAATGCGACATTGAACGAATGTTATTCCTTCACGATTCTGAAGTGTTTTCCACTGTATCTCACCACGATTACCAATGCGGCGGGCGAGTGAGTGAGGAGGGGGCTCAAAGTAGCAGCCAAGAGAGATTAAGACAAACCTAGATGGGAGAAAAGAGGATGGAGAAAGGATAAAAAAAAGGAGGAAAGGGAAGAGAAAACAGCCAGACACAAACAAGTTGAAGACAGAAGGGAAGCGAGATTAGGAATGGGACCGAGGTACAGTATAGGGGAGAGACGTAGAGAATAGGAACGGAAGGGGGGAAAGATGCAAGAAACAGGAAAATGACAAAACAGGGGAACGGAGAAGCGGGACATCTGCTTGCTCGGAGGGCCTCCACTGGTCCAGTGGCTTTGTGTGTGTGCGTGTGTGCGTGCGTGCGTTCGCTGCGTGCGTGCGTGCGTGCATGCGTGCACGCCTTTGTATGACTATGTACTGTATGAGTAAGAGAGTAACAGATACATACTGTACATGTATGTGTGAAAAACAGACGTGATCTGTACATGCATATTGTAAGCGTGTACTGTATGTGCATGCATGTGCACGCACGCGCATGTGTGTGTGTGCGTGTGTGTGTGCGTGTGGCTGTGTGTTTGTCCAGGCGTCGATACACCTGCACATACTGAGTGGGCTGGCTCAGTGGGCTGGCGTGGAGCTCCATGGGTCCCCCTCCAGGCCAGCTCTCTGTCAGGCCCTGCCAAGGTCAGCCTCCTGCCGGGGGGGGTTGAGGGGGGGGTGGGTGAGCGTGGGGGCGGGGTGGAGGCTTCAACATGACCACCAGGCCCAGAGCACGCTGTGTCCAATAGCAACAGCATCGAAGCAGAGGTAAAGCTTTCACTCACACACGCACAGAAAGAGAAACAGTGAATGGGTTCCTAGACTGACCTCTTACACACATAAAAAGAGAGACATATACCGCATAATACTGCACACACAAACACAATATACAGTATAGACACAGCCACACACTCACTGGAAAGAGAGATGCACGCAACAAATGAAGCAGGCAGAAGCAGAGCAAGGCCACTACATATTATTTTGTCCTCCAAAATGAGATAAAAGAAAGTCACAATGAGACGGAAATAGCTTGGATTAGTAGATGAAGTAACTATAGCTCCTGTCCTTAAGAGAATAAGAGAGTGCCTATGAAAGTAACAAGGAGACTTTGTGTGTCCTAAAACTGCTGCCTACGTATTATGTCCATTCCATAGCTATCTGTTACCTGGATCGTCTTACTGGGCGACTAGAGGTAGGGTGGAGTCACTGACACTCAACCCTGAAATACTTGACTCACTTATGTACACACAAGGCAGCCCAGGACCTGCAGTGGGATCAATGATGTTACTGAAATTTCAGGCACGAAATACGGCCGCCGAAGGTGTAATTGAAACATCTCGACGTCTTATTCTGGAAAGAGATCGCGGCGGAATATTAGAATTACAGTCACATTGACTGATACCTACTGTATATGCATGTGTTGTGCTGCTTGACTGCAAATGTTCCCTATTTGAGAAAAAACGCTGAATGTGGGATGAATTTCCGAATTCCACATTGCAGCTATAGCGGCCGTGTGCACTGGCAGAGAGATTAGCCTCCGCAGATGGCTATGGAGACACCTGAATTGTAAGGCAGCATTGAAGCAATTATCCGCTGCCACTCCCCCGCATCCCCCCATGGCTGTCAGGCCTGTCAGGGACACTGGTGTGCATGGAGCAGGGGCTGATCTGACACCAGAGCCCCCAATGTTGCTCTTTTGTTGAGCTTTTCCCAGCCAGCAGCCCTTTGGTTTTGTGGTGGAGAGACCTTGCCTTGTTCCCCATGGCAGCTCCGCCCCTCCCTGCCTCCCCGCTCGCCTGCCCGGCCTCCCTCTCTCACCTCTCTCTCTCTCTCTCGCTCTCTCCCCACCCCACCCTCCCACACCCCTCCTCTCTCTCCCGAGTGTTGGATATAGAGAGGGAACAGCCAGTGCTCTCAGAACACACGAGAGAAGCTGCCAGCGGGTAGTCATGGCAACAGCTTCTCTCTCACCCGTCACTTCCCTGCTCGGTAAAAGGGAGTGTGGAGAATTGCAGGGCCCCTCTCTCTCCTCTATCTCACAGCCCAAATTAAACGGGTCACAGTCATTTTCTGGCACCCGTTTAAATAATCATAGAGACGGATGTATGCTGAGAGAGAAAGAAAGAAAGAGAGCGAGAAAGAGAGCAAAAGAGAAAGAGACAGAGTGAGGTGAAGTGGGGGCAGACTGAGGAAGTAGAATGGGGGTGGTAATCAAAAGACGCACATTGCTGCACAATCAATTGTAATGTATGATTGTGGAGACACTTGCAAAACCGTCAGTGGAACTTAACCACTCTAACCCTGGCATTCCTATTTTGGGCACGTCATTATAGGCAAAATATTTCAAAAACATTTTTCAAATATTTTCACGTTTAAGCTTTGTACAGCGGCTCTTTTTGATTAACATTTGATTATGTATTTAATCAATGGTGTATCTTGAGCTTGTAAAGCTGATATTTTTCCTTTATAAAAGGGTACAAAAGTATAAAATACAGTAGGTTAAATGCATGAGAGCAGGCATGGCAATTCCAAGTTATTTCACATGGGCGGTTTTGTTTCAACAAGAGGAAAATATTAAATAATGATGTCATTTCTGAATTTGGCAAATTTGACCAATGTTTTCACAGCGCGTGCAACTTCAAAGATTTATTATAAGATCAATATCTTATAGTTTAACTCAGCATATAGTTCCACTGGGAGTTCAGAATCAGGCAGCGATTAGCCAGACGTCTTGTTCTTCCACTCTCAGCAAAGTGAGCTGCACAGTATCATTCAGTGTTAAAGGACCACTTCACCACTTTTCAACCTATCTTCATATAATAGGTCATCACTAATAATCGTAATAAAATGTATTTCTATTCAGTCTGTGTCTCATAGGAGGGCTGTGGGCAGTCAGAGACCCGTCCACCAGTGACATCATCGATGGGGAATCCAAGCTAATAGAAACTGCAGGCTTTCTATTCCTGAAAAGTTGCAATGCGAAAATTGTTCTCACGATAATACAAATCTAAAAATGTTTGTAAAAAAATCTGCCTAATGATGATGTCACTGGAAGACGGTTTCTAAACTGCCCACAGCTCTCCTATGAGACACAGACTGAGTAGAAAAAAATCGTGCCATTTTATCATGATTATTAGTGAGGACCTATTATATGAAGATAGGTTGAAAAGTGGTGAAGTGGTCCTTTAAGTTAACTCTGAGTGTGTAGAAACACTTATAACCAAATGGTGTTAATTTGCTTACGTTTATACATTCTCAGAGTTACAAATAAATATGATAATGATAAATGAACACTGAGGATTTGACTGTGTATATTGTCACTGGCAGAGGCTACAGCAGGGGTTCCAAAACATTTAAAAGGGAATTCCACTAATTTTCAACATTTTACTATGTCATTATACCTTAGAGCTGTAAATACCTTAGGAAATAATAAAAAGGTCCCCCCATTCTGTGTTTCCTAGAACTGGAGGTCTGGGGAAAAAATCATTAACATGGTGAAGTACATCTTGATGACATCATCAAGATGTACTTCACCATGTTAATGATTTTTTTCAGACCTCCAGCTTCAGACCTCCACCTCCAATAGGTCAGCTGACTGCCACATCAGCGAATGACATGTGGGTCTTGCAAACACCGAATACACCCACATAGTAGTGCAGCGTATTAACCCCTCGAGTATACGAGTATGTATGCGCCCTTGAGCGCAGCATGAAGCCGCTCGACTATATCTGACTAAACTAACTCCGCAAGCTATATGTATCATTTCATTCAAGTGTTAATTCATGAAAGATTGTTTTATTTATTTCATTAAAAAAAAAAAAAAATTGAATTAGTTTTTAATTCATGGACAATTTTGATGTATTTAGAAAAAAAGAAAAAAAAAGTAGGAAAGAGGAAAAACAAGGGGCTATTTAGTCACGACCCACACATGGGTCAGAACCAAGCCCCCAGTAACGCCAGGGCTCCACCGGACGCGTTGCGTCTCCGTCGCGTCGCGTCAAAAAACGCACCGGTTCAATTTTAATGCACACGTCGCGTCTCCGTCAACGCGGGCAGTGGAGCCACCCTTCATTGATTAAAAAGGGAACATTCCCTGACGGTGACGGAGACGCGACGCTGACGCGCCCGGTGGAGCCCGGCCGTTAGGATATCCAACGTTGAAAAGCTGCCACTACCTACTGGCAAAAGGTGGAACTGCAGCACGTTCATGGAGGTGGACGGACGTTCAGTGACGTCATGTGCGTCATCCCGCAGGACCTCAAATTTGAGGCTTAACTTACATTGAGTTGTAATTGTACTTCCGGCAGTCTTCCGGGTGCTTCAAAACGCCACTGAGCAACTTCCATCGAATTGAATAGTGGGGGGGGTGGGGGGGTGGGCTAACGCTCTGGTTCGCGGTCTCTATCCTTTTGGTCGGGACCAAGTGTTTTGGAAGCACTGGTCTACAGTAGACCTACATGTACAGTACACTGCTATACAGCAGGGGTTCTCAACCCGTGGGTCGCGACCCCTCGGGGGGTCGCCAAATTATTTTAGGGGGTCCCCAAATTATTTTCAAAAAAAAAAAAAAAAAGATTTTTTAAAAAAAAATTATTTTCACGATTTTTCAAAAATAGCAGACCTACAAGCTCGTAGCGCGCCACTCGGTGGCGCGCTATGAGCTTGTAGATCTGCTATTTTTAAATAGCTAAATTATAACAATGCTTAAAACACCAAAAGGGGTTCCCGCCCAAAATGGTTTAAGGTTATTGTAGCAGTCAATTTATATTGGGGGTCGGGAGGGGGCGGGGCGGGGGTCCCGAGACGTTGCCAAAGCATTTTCGGGGGTCCCCGGCCAAAAACGTTGAGAACCCCTGCTATACAGTATACTCAAACGAGCTTAATCTCCCTTGCTGTGCTTCCAACAGTTTATGTATATTCATATGCAGAGGTGCTGATGTTAAGAACAAGAAGTGATATGATGGAAAACCCAGAGATGTTTTCTTTTCATGAGCCACTACCACAGGCCTGCTCTGGCTTAATGGCACACTGGCTTTTGAAAATAATTCAGCCCTGCTTATTTTCTACTTGATTTACTCTGTGTAAGCCATCCCTCATCAGGCCAGGGGTTTGATATTAGGCCAAAATAAATCAGTTTCATTTTTTTGAGCGATACTTTTGAGCCGCCTGCATCGGCAGCAGAACGAAAACTTGAGAATACAATGGCAGCATTACATCACAGCTAAACCATGTCTATTTTTACTGCAGATCAGGTTTTTCTTACTTCCAGGAATTTCCAAAACAGGAATAAATCTGAAAGATTTAGAACAGCGTTGGGATCAAACATAATCAAACACGTTAACCCATTTCGACCGAGACCGATTCTGGAAAAATGTCTTCTAAATCCTGACAGTTTTCTGAAAAACCCTATGTTTCTGTGTCAGTGGTTCTAAAACTATTTCATGTCAAGGACCCCTAGGAATTTTATGTATTTGGCCTCCGAAAATATGTTGTTCCAGGGACCCCCCAGAAGCAAAGATTTGAGTTAAAAAATGTTCACTCTGAAAGAATATATATTCCAAAATTTGCGCCACATTTTCACGATTTTTCAAAAATAGCAGATCTGCAAGCTTTTTTCAATAGCTAAAGTATAACATAATGCTTCCCGGTGGTTCCCGTCCAGAATGGATTAATAAAATAATTAACCACTGTTCCAAGGGGTCAAACATGGAGTCAGAGAGTCTCGAAATAGAATTGATAGCAGTCTAACAAAATTCTCATACAGTAGAGGAAACAGATTCTTTTGTTGATTTTTCACTCTTTATATGCACAATAGGGACATTGGGTTATTCTATCCATTCAATAAAATGATACGGAAAAGCATGTTGGTTTAATAAACACACAGGGTGTATGCATAAAATGAAATACATTACCACAAGGATGTGTTTTCGTTACATGCACATGGCATATTGTCATGTTTCAACAGTGGACGCGGCCCCATGCTGTGTGTAATTGACCAGTTATTTATGTTAGAATGAAAGGTGACATCCCCAGGGGGGCCATGGCTGTGGGAAGAGGAGTATTGTATTTGCAGGCTGTACTCTTTGAGTGACAGGTCATTGACAGAATGTTCAGGTGCTGCCCCTGAACCTTTCTTGGCGGGGGTGTGTGTGTGTGTGTGTGTGTGTGTGTGTGTGTGTGTGTGTGTGTGTGTGTGTGTGTGTGTGTCTCTGTCTCTGTGTGTGTGTCTCTGTCTGTGTGTGTGTATGCATGTTCATGCGTGCATATGCGTTCGCTTAACTTCCCCACATTGACACCAGATGGCCCTTCCCATCATGGCCGACGAAGGAATTCAGCTGGCAGGGCCTCTTGCTGTCCGTGGTCAGGGAGGGTGTGTGTGTGTGTGTGTGTGTGTGTGTGTGTGTGTGTGTTTGTGTGTGTGTGTAGTGTGTGTGTGTGTGTGTGTGTAGTGTATGTGTGTGTGTGTGTGTGTGTGTGTGTGTGTGTGTGTGTGTGTGTGTGTGTGTGTGTGTGTGTGTGTGTGTGTGTGTGTGTGTGTGTGTGTGTGTACTGTGTGTGTGTGTGTGTGTACTGTGTGTCGCTGCCCCTCCTCTCCCACGCTGACCTATTTGTATTCTGGGCAGAGCAGATGAGGCTCCAGGCCCGCTGCCCTGCAACCCCTCTAGCCCGTCCCCTCGGGAGGGCATCTGTGGGGCTGCACTGGACAGATAGGGCAGACCCATCATGGCAACACTTTAAAGACCACCTCGCACATCCACAGAGAGGGGATGCACTTGGATTTGTGTGTGTGTGGACCTTAACGTGCTGGACTGTTGAGATGTGTCTCTGTTCTCGTCTTTTGTTTTTTGTTTGCTTCTATGCTTCTTCCTGACCATAGACAGTGCATGAAAAGAATAGATCCCCAACTCGCATATGGATCAAAACCTGAGGTCAGCAGAGGATAGTGACTGTCTGACGAGTACATTATCATGAATTCAGACTGTCATGCCACCCTATAATAACTCATTCTCTCATCTCTGGCAGTGAGCGGAGATAAAAAGTGAACAGATGATTCAAAGCAAGTGGGAGTTGTCGAGACTCCATCTCACGCTGATTAGTCAGACAGTAGAGGCATGGCTCCTATCTCTCTCTCACACTGGAAAATACTGAGCGCTCATTTCACTCTGAAAGTGTATAACAAGACTTAAATATAAGTATAGTAGCAGGGGATATCTTTTTTGTTAAAATAAGTGCTAAATTGATTGATATTCTAAGGATACGAGAAAAAAGATCAGACCTGTCTGAAGAACTGACCACTGTAATCGTGCTGTACGTACTGTAATGTACTGTACAAGCTCTCCTCCCTGGCCTCTGTGTGTGTGTGTGTGTGTGTGTGTGTGTGTGTGTGTGTGTGTGTGTGTGTGTGTGTGTGTGTGTGTGTGTGTGTGTGTGTGTGTGTTAGGCTGCGCAACAGTGACACTTGGTGGTCAACAAACGCTATTTCCGTGTACTCGACACAGGGACAGACATAGAGACGGACACAGGGACAGACATATGGACACACATTGCCATCTATAGGAGTGGCTATCATTCACCAGTTGTGTGCTCAGACATTTAGAGGGGCAGGTGCTCAAGTGAAAAAAGGGCACCTTGTGCAGCGTGTGGAACCGGCCGGTTGCCTTAATAGTGTGAGATTTATCGATTTTGGGGCCTAAATAATATATTAGAAGCTTTTTATCAATAATTGATCAATGTCACCATGGTCCACATACTGTACACTGTAAAACTAAAACTAAAAACGCCACTGGCTATCACCACAAGAGGAAAGGGAAGAGAAAACTGCCAAGCACTGTTTCTTGCATCTACTGTATAATACTTACTCATTGGTATAGAAGTGGGGATTGGCGGACAGTGCGGCATGATTAAACAGAAAATTCATTTTCAGGTCCGGGATACCAATTTTATCCAAACAGGAGAGAGAGAGAGAGAGAGAGAGAGAGAGAGAGAGAGAGAGAGAGAGAGAGAGAGAGAGAGAGAGAGAGAGAGAGAGAGAGAGAGAGAGCTCACACAGGAGGACACGGGACAAACAAGTGAATTTGGAAGAGATGACAGAAATAAATTGGAACTGAAACACAGTTCCAATGATGCTGATGAATGGGTACATTCTCCTGATAGGCTGAAGATTTGCCACCCACATGAAAATGTTGTGTTTATTAAGGAGCTTCATGGAGAGACGCAGAGAGACCAACACTACTCTACAAACAAACACTCTGTGACAATGATTACTATCACACTGCTTTAACCTTTTAACAATTCTGCTGACATCCCCACTGTGTGTGCTGCCACTGTTTATCTCTAGCACCTCCCTTAGGCCTAATATTCACACAAGATATCTCACATTCTAATGGGTGAATTGCCATGAAAACCTGCTGCATGCATTACGTCGCCCTTTAGGAATTAAAGAACCCGGTTTGCATGACCTCATCACCTTCCCTCTGTAGGGATTCCCAAGCTGTGGGATACGTGCACCCCCTGTAGTGCGCGAGCGCCTTCTAGGGGGTGCGTGACATGAAAAGGCTAATGGTGGTGCTATGGTTTTATTATAAATATAGGAACATATTTCTGCCAATATATGGCAAGTATGCAGAATATATGCCATATTCAGGTTCATATATGTGCATATTTTGTGGATATATGCACATATAAGTGGATATAGGAAATATGTGCCTCTATATATAGTTATGCGACATACTGTATATGCAGGCGGCCAATTTCGAATATGTCATAATATGAATCATATATGACATATTCAAAATGGAAATGGAAATGAAATGTATGAACATGTGCAACATATATGTTTATCATATAATAAACATACATGTTGCATATGTTCATATATTTCATTTCCATGTGCGTCAGCTAGTTCGGGAGGTAACAGCGGGTGCACGGCCAAAAATGTTTGGGAACCGCTGCTCTATAGCGTGTGAAAACGTGTACGTCACCAAGAGGGGGGCGGCGTCTGAAAAGCTTGGGACGGCCCTCTCGTGGGCATAAAATTCTAGCCCACATCACTCAGAATAGAGTGACGGTGGTATGTATTTGTAAATATTAAGCTCGTTCTTGGCGACAACATAGTGAACCAACACCAGGGTGGATAGAAAAAACGTCGGGCCCAAATACATTACAAGGACAAGGAAAATGCTGTGAACAAACACGACTGTGCTTAGATACTTTGTTGAACATTATGTCTCTGCGCCCGTGCGCCGTTCCAAGCCATTCTACGTCTTTTTGTAAACTCGTCAATCTGGGTTCCTTGATACTGTCTCCATGCTGGAAAGCTGAACATCTAACTCCGTTTTCTGGCTCATTTCCTCGACGTGACCTGCTGTGGCACTTATTTACTGAGCAAGTCTGCACCATTGTGAGGTCAGTTTAAAAAAAGAACGTATACAAGCACACGGATAGTCGCTCAATGTAAACAAACCAGACAAGCCAGCAAGTATGGCGGCCGCTACCACGTGACACATATGTTGACGCCCCCTCCAGGAGATTTTGGTACACCCTATAGCAACACCCTCAAGGCTAAAATGTCAACATATCTCATAATCTAATAGGCACCATTGCAGGATAAACACACTACATTGATGTGTTGAATCCAATCAACTGACAGGCCAACCTCAGAGCACTGCCACTAGTGGGGCAATTAAAATGACCCATAAGGGTCCGTTTCTACACTCTCAGGGTTAAATTAACTTTAACGATTTTGCAGTGCAGAACTTGACACATGGTCAGTCCATCTGTGTGTGTGTTCGTGTGTGTGCATGCTTGTATACATAGGTGTGTGGGTGAGAAGGGTGTGTACATGTGAATTCAACCTTAGAGGGCTCATTTGAAATCACTCAAGCATTTCTGATAGTTCCCCCCCGCCTCCCACTCCTCCCTACAAAACATTATTTGCCAATTTGCGGCCAGACACACACACACACACACACACACACACACACACACACACACACACACACACACACACACACACACACACACACACACACACACACACACACACACACACACACACACACACACACACACACACACACACACACACAGACACACAGACACACACACACACACACACAACGCTATAATATGCCACTAAGGTGAGGTGGGGTTGCTGGGTGGGGTGGAAATAGCAAGCACGCACGCACACAAACACGCGCGCGTGCGCGCGGCCATAAAGGAATGCAGAGCAGGATAATCACAGCATCATCAGCTCTGTCCTCTGAGAGAGTGGGCCAATAATGCGCCTCTAATTGAATAACTTATCCACAGCTATTTCCCAGGGGGCCAAGCTGCAAGGCAGGGCCGCTGAGAGGGGGGCAGATGGCGCTGAACGGAGTAAATCAGCATCCTCCGAGTGAGTGCCACAATGGAAAGTGGGGTTAGACAAACAGATACACAGACATTCACCCACTCAAAAGAGAATATTGTATTGTGAAGACCCGGTGGGTTGAAGATACAAAAGGAAGCGCCATGTCAACTACAACTACGATTACTTTATGTATTTTTCTTTTCGATTTCCAACCGTTTATATGATGTTCTTGCATATAAATTGTATATTTGCCCGTCGTCATGTTTCGCTGAATTGAGTACTACAATTAAAGGACCCAAATGGAAACAAGCTGGCTTTCTTTGGTTTATAAAATCCTCTTGGCAGACTTTGCATTGAACTGTACTTTCCTGTCCTTCTTTTTGCAAACTGCTAGTAAAGTATTCAATCAATTCAATCAATCACTTTATACGGGTAACAGGTTCAATGCTTGCAACACAAGACAGCTCCAACCAAACAGCTGTGAGTGGGTGTGCAAATGTGCAACGCAACTACTCCAATCGCCCATGGTTTCTCAGTGATACAGTACATAAAATGATAAAACAGCATGAGATGACATAAAACAACATAACACATTAATCCCCCCAACACATTCCCCATAACAACTACGTACATTGCTAAATGAACAAAAATACAACAATACATGTGCGTGCGTGCGTGCGCCTCAGGGCATGCTGGGAAGTCCTTCTCTTGTCCAATATGGCACACCCTGGGACGCTAGAACATTTTATTTTATGTCTATTGTCTTAATCTTACACTCATGTCAACAATTTAAGCCAGTTGATGCATACATCACTGACACAAACAGGCAAACATCACACGTATATTGCAACAACTGTCTGGTGAAATTACAGGGCACCGAAACTCCCCTCTCCCTCAAAACACACAGCCCCGGCCTTTGTTTCCTCTTGCCTTAGTCTTTCAGTATTGCTGAACTTCTCTGTGTGCAGATCAGAGGCCTCCTCGCTTATGTAAGTCTGAAAAGCCCCGCTGTATCCCCGGGCCTGGGGGGAGGGATAATTCCCCTTAAGACCCCTTCTTCTGCCTTCCCTGTTCAACCACCCATGGGCTCGCCACAGGGGGTAAGTATTCAAGTTTTTCTCCCTTCTCCCATCGGAGAACGTACCACCCTGACAAAGACCCCACACGTGTGTCTCGATGTCAGAGATACAACACCTTATGGCCACTGAATTGATTGAACAGATACCTGGGAGTCCTGATGATTCAGGTCTTTAACCTGCACTTTCAACCTGGCGTCCGTATTCTGGGCTTATCGTTATAGACTGACAAAGACCCCACACGTGCATCTCGACATTAGAGAAACAGTATGGGCCTGGGCCGTGGCTCAGCGGTCCAGGCACCTTGTCCGGTAGCCCGAGTCTGGCAGTGTTCCGCGGGTTCGACTCCCGATCCCGACGGCCTTTACTGCATGTCACTCACCCATCTCTCTCCCCCATTTCCTGTCAGCCTACTGTCTGTCCCTCTATAAAAATAAAAAATAAAGGTGAAAGCCGCAAAAAAAAAAACATATTAAAAAAAAAAGAGATACAGTATGAATGAAGGTACATGGATAGCGAGAGCACTACAGTTGCAAAGACTACTGACAATGCAGTATAAAATAGACTTCAGGTACACACCTTCAGCCATATGTTCCCGACAACGCCACATGCCAACACCTTATGGCCACTGACTATATTGAAAAGATACCTGGAGTTCTTTAACAACTTCCAACCTGGTGTCCCTATTTTGGGCTTATCGAGTCGGGAAAAAAAACTTTCAACATAAAAAAGCAAAAACAGCTCATCTACAAGCAGATTGAAAGATTGAAAATCTACAAGGTTGGGAACCTTGTAGATATTTGTCATGCAATTAAGTATGTAGAGCTTAAGTGGTTACTAGTGGATTCCACTCTGGTGAGAGCTGCACCTCATCAGCAGCAACGCATGATATCTACCTGGGGTCAATACCTCCGTGCCCACAAGCACAGCTGAAGCCAATGGAATTTTTTATTAGGAAACAATAATGGGTGTGTGCGGAAAAAAAAGGTGGGAGACGGGAGAGAAAGAGAGACGAGGCGAGGTGTAGGGAGAGGTACTACATTGATTTACCCTTCATAGTTCGTTGCACTACATTTACCCAGCAGAGTGCTCAAATTAGTGCCCTCCAGCTCTCTCCCAATTAGTTTCCACAGAGACGAGGTGTAAAGCCAGTCACTGGCCTCATTACCTCTCCTTCTCTCTCTCTCCTTCTCTCTCTCTCTCTCTCCATATGCATCTCTCCCTCCAACTCCCCTTGGTCTCACAGTCGACCCCCTCTCTTGTTCTGCCACTCTCCTCGGACTTTAGCTGCTTCTTCCCTCCTCTCTTGCTCTTTTGCCGGTCTTTCTTGCTCACCCCTGTCCTCCCACCCCCCCACCCCCCCCCGCTCTATCTTGCTGCATATATCTTCCCTGGTTCATGCAGAGAGTTGACTTGGGGAGTATACATTCATCTCCAGGACTAGTATGGACTGAGCTGAGCTACCAGAGACACGACTAAGCTGATGAAGAATAAACAATGGTTCATTGGTCCTCCTCAATTTTTAGGGTGTGGCTCTGACCGAGGTTGGCCGATTTGTGTGTGTGTGTGTGTGTGTGTGTGTGTGTGTGTGTGTGTGTGTGTGTGTGTGTGTGTGTGTACTTACTCTACCACAGAGTCTACCACAAACATTACATTAGCCAGCAGAGAGAAATTGCACATGAACTCTGCAGCCGTGTAGAACTATTGGGGCGTTCCAACACAGCTAAAACTAATTACTTAATGCCACGGAGGTTCCATGTTTAATGAAATTCCAAAGTGTGTACATTGTTTAAGTGACAGATGCATTGGTTTTCATATTGTAAATATATGAACTTTGGCCAAAAGCTTATGTTTAATCCACACAGGTTCTTGTTTACTTGGTTAGAACGGCTTGTCATGGCAGCTTGGTTACAACCGAAACAGACTTCCTCTTCCTCTTCAAAATAAGAGTCACTTGTAATGATTAGTAGGGATGTGCTGATATACTTTTTTCGTTTCCGATCCGATCCCGATACCACAATTTCTGTGTTAACCGATACCGAATACCGATACCAGATAATATATATAATAATAAAACAAGAAACAGATATCTTATTTTGAAGTCCACCGACCAGGAATAGTGTTTATAGCTATCTAGCTGTATATCTCGTGTTGTGTTTATAGCAGACTCCTCACTCCTCACTTGGGCAACTCCAAAGCAAACTCCACATGCCCCAACATTTCATTTACCTGCCATAGTGTCGACCCCTTACCCCTGTGTCGGATTGGTGGTTAGACTGGCATATTTGCCGATACCGATATGATCCGATATGACCAAATAAGGGCCGGTCCGATACTTTTCCGATACAGATACAGTATTGGGATATCTCTAATGATTAGTCTAGTCTAGTTTTATTTTTAAGTCTACTTACAGGACGTAGATATACATGTGTAGTACGTGACACCAGAGCTCGTAATGCGGTTTGCTCCTTGGGCATTTTGATGAGTGTCTGCATGGCTGTAATGCAGCGGAATGTTGTGTCAGGATTCTCGGGAAGTAAATTCCTATCCCAGCAGCCCCAGCTCTTGGTACGCAAAAGCTCCTCCATGCCTTTGACATAGAGTATTAAAAGGATAGAGACTGAACCGGAGCGATAGCCCCGCCCCCCCGCTATTCATGTCAGTGGAAGTTGCTCAGTGGCGTTTTGAGGCACCCGGAAGAACCGTCTACTTCCGCATTTGACCACCAAATTTTGGTGGTCAAATGCAGAAGTGCAACCGAGCGCTCAATGTTAAAGCCCAGCTGCACGGGGTTTCCCGGTCATGAATCCACGGGTCTGCCTGCAGTTCACGCTCTAACCACTAGGGTTGAGTGCTTCAACGCTGGAGAGCCTCACTGGGGCCTTGCTTTGATCTGCCACGCAGCATGCATTTTGACGACGCATGCGCACTGACGCAACAGTTATGTGCACCCCTGACTATGTCAGCGTAGTGGCAGCCAAGTCTATGGACTTTTTACGGAACCTTGATGACACTTGATGACACCTGATCGCCGCTCACTTCACTCGAGTTAGATTTTTTTACTCAGTCTTTGCAGGTCTACAGTTCAGTATACTATAGTCAAATCCACAGTATTCCTTTAATTCTGATTCTAAAAATCACACTTGTGTGAAGTGAGGGGCACTCTTATCATCATACATCATCACATTCCGTGCTCAGCCAATCAAATCATCACAAACGTCATTATTCCGGCCAATCAACTTTTGGCGTCTTCACTTTTCTGCCCTGACCTTTTATCCTCAATATGTACTTTGCTCTGCCAATCAAATCGTCGCTATGGGGTGATGATCAGCCAATCAAATCATCGTGTTTGTGTTCACAAGCGCCGCTCAAAAATGTTCCCAAATGGACGTGTAATGTAGCCGGGCATGGCCAGACTACCTGTGATGTTCCTCCAGGAAGATATACATAGATAGAGCGGGAACAAAATACTACCAGTGAATGATTACTGTACACATTACTGTACACGCTTATGGGAGAAATGAAGGACACGACACAGTCAATGCGATTCCAATTTTTCTTTCAATTATATGTTATAGGCTATTACGCATGGCTGGATGCAGCGGTCTGCACAGTTCAAACCATGATACACATCATTGCAACTACGTGTCAAGCTTCACATTCAATGCACGTAGATGTGCCTTCCTTGTTAGAGTCAGTGGTGTGCACAGATAGACACTAGGGGGTGCTAGAGCACCCCCTGCCCTTTTGGCAATGTGCCCTTTTGAAAAAAAAATACTTTTTTTTTTTTTTTTTTTTTTTTCCAAATTTTTTTCAAAAATAGCAGACCTACAAGCTCGTAGCGCGCCACTCGGTGGCGCGCTATGAGCTTGTAGATCTGCTATTTTTCAATAGCTAAAGCATAACATAATGCTAACACCAAAAGGGGTTCCCGCCCAAAATGGGTTAAGGCAACCGGCCGGTTCCACGCGCTGCACAAGGTGCCCTTTTTTCACTTGAGCACCTGCCCCTCTAAATGTCTGTGCACGGCTGCACGCCACTGGTTAGAGTCAATAGTTTAGTAAAAGTCCTTTGTATTACAATGGCTGCCTCCATTTCCCCTTCCTTAGCTACTGCTTCTTGCCACTGGAGCCATGCACAGGTTTCTTGTTTTATTGTTTTGACTCTAGGCATTGCCTGCCAGGCTGGCTAGATGAGATAGATATGGAGCAGCAGCAGTAGTAGTAGTAATTATGTTTTATTAATATTATTTTACACTAGTTCTACCTGGACAAAACAATGCTGTACACTCCAAAACTCTTGAGTGTCCATTTAACTCTGAGAGTGCTCCGTGATGACGGAGGAGTTAAAACAGTGCTCAGGACTTTGCTGTGTGTAGAATTCCCTATTCTCACAGGTACTAACATTGTGGTTTGGTCACAGATCCTTGGCCTTGGAATTGGAACAGCCCCACTCTGCCTGTAGAAAAGCAAACACCTTTCGGCCCCTCTCTCACCCCTCACCACCCCACACGCCTCCTCCTCCTCCTCCTCCACCACCACCACCCCACCCCCTGTCTTTTCTCCTCCCTCCTCCTCCTCCCTCCCTCACCGTGGAAACCCGGAGAGTATCTGGGTGATGTGTCAGGCCAATGTACTCCCTGCAAACAAAAGCAGCCCTGTCCACCCCAGACCCAGATGTTCCTTATTGATCCCCCTGTGGATTTGGCTGAATGTAACCGCTCCAACTCCACTCTCTCTCTCCCCCTCTCTGCCCCCCCCCCCCCCCCCCCCCCCCCCCCCACACACACACACACACACACACACACAACCCTCTCCCTCCGTCTGTCTCCTTACATGCAGTAGTACTCACGAAAACAAAAGGGAAAAGCATTTCTCGTTCTGTGTGTACACACACATGTGTGAGCTAGAGTGTGTGCCCTTGTGTGTGCACATGCATGTCCAATTGAAGTTGGAAGTAGCTGTCTACCCCTATGAAGTTTACAGTACCAGCCAGCAGTGGAGCTGCCAAACTGTTACCCCCCCTGTCCCCATTCTCTCTCTCTCTCTCTCTCCTCTCTCTCTCTCTCTCTCTCTCTCTCTCTCTCTCTCTCTCTCTCTCTCTCTCTCTCTCTCTCTCTCTCTCTCTCTCTCTCTCCCCCTCTCTCAGGTATCTCTCCTGTCCTCAATGTTCCCTCTCTGTGTCCTCCGGTCTCCACGGCCCCTCCTGACTGCTCGCTGGTTAATAATGTAGCATGTCTCCCTGTCCGATGTTGTGTAGGGTTGCTGCGGCACCAGAGAGAGGCTGACTACCTGTCTGAGAAACGCCGCAACCGAGGTTGCCAAGGAGTTGGTTTCAGACAGTAGGCAACGGGAGGACATAGCAAGGCCACACAGTAAAATCCTCAAGTGTTAATTTAACCCTGAGAGGGTAGAAATGAGACCCTCAGGGGGCCATTTTTTACGCTCTCTGGATTAAATTAACTCCGATAATTATGCTGTGTGGAATCTGAAATGGAAAGAAGTTATAGAGACAGATGAGTAAATGTAGAAACTGAGATGGACGGACAGATAGAGAGGGAGAGTGGGAGAGAAGGAGAGACAGAGGAGATAAAGCCAGACAAACAGAAGGCGAGCGTGAGAGACAAACAGAAAGACACAGTGAAGCGATATAAGCTATAGCCTATAGGGGTATAGAGAAAGACAAGCTGTGCCCAGCCCATGCTCCGTACAAAGCCACTTGATCCAGACAATACAGACAACGGCACTGTTCAACAGCTTGTTCATAAAGACAAAAAAAAAGAAGGCACCCAGACAAAACCTGGAGGAATGTTCCTGAAGGCAGGTAGAAGTGTAAGTGATACTGCACTTGGAATGCTGATGGCATTTATCTAATGTCCTGTGGTGTAAAGTACTGTAATGGGTGGTGCTGCTAGGTTGATAAGTTCATTGTGCATCACAAGGACGCCATTCAATCAAAAACAGTCACTGGGTTTACCAGAAAGAGAGAGAGAGAGAGAGAGAGAGAGAGAGAGAGAGAGAGGCGGGGGGTGTTGTTTCTCTTCAATTCCCAGACGGTATGTTGAGGCTTACATAATGTATACCTCAAAAGACTAATCATGTTTTCATACATACAAAACAGATATAACAATGCGTACTTTGCTTTGTCTGATGGTTGTGTGGGTAGAACAAGTCATTCATATGTACCAAAGCAAGTCATGTGTCATGTACAGCATAAGCATAAACATGGGGTCCTGGATGCACAGGCAATTTTAACCGTCAGTCATTCAGTTGAGGGTATTTCCAGGTTTCTGGTTTACACACACAAACCGACACAAATATAGGCTCACACACATCAGCTAACGTACCAGCCACTAGGCAAGAATATATTGCACTATTCACACTGTATGTGTATGTCTGCATGTTGCCTCCGGTTCAAGCCCACCCAAGGTAGTTTTTTGCGCTAGTTAATCAAATTCTAAAAGCAAACTCTAGCTCAGGCAGGGTTGTGTCAGAGATGTCTCTCTTTCACCAGTGAGCTGCTCCTACATCAATGAGATTGCCTTTATCTGCCTGCTTGCAGCTTGGGCTCAGATTCTGCCCTCTGTGTGCAGGCGCGAGGTCGTGGGAGGAGAGTGGGCGAAGGTGTGTGGCATCCGGCCTAATGCACAGCCTGGAGAGAAATGTGAACACTTCATATTCAACCCAAGCCACAGTTGAAGACTCTTCGCATTTGGACTTTTTTTCATGAGTCACTGCTCTGAGAGACATTTCATGAGACACATAAAGTCTTGTGTCGCGTGGAAAATGTCTAATCGACCTGATTTGCGTGTCCCCGTCTCGCATTGTCATGACGCAACAGTAGAGGGCAATGATTAGGAAAAGTGTCAACTGGTCAATTGCAAATACAGTATTCAAAAAGTTCTGCCACAAAGCTTTTCCTCCTCAGCCACCCAAACTGCCTTCTCTTTGACTCAGGATATTCCCCGCTGTACCACATTCCACTGTTGTTCCGTTATTCTGGCCCAGGTTCCTGCCTCTTCCTGCCAAAACGCTCCAATAAACACACGTCCAACCCTCAAGTCCTCACTCCGCAGGGGGCATTCCAGAAGTGTTAGCTTTCCGAGCAATCCTCCAGATCCACATCCACATTTGCACGCGCACGCTCTCTCACACACACACACACACACACACACACACACACACACACACACACACACACACACACACACACACACACACACACACACACACACACACACACACACACACACACACACACACACACACACACACACACACACACACACACACACACACTCCCTTTGCCCTAAAAATAAAAAAAAATCCCACTGTACTTACAGTGCACTTTTAACAAAAATAACTGACCATTCATCAAAACAAATTATACCCTGTTATTGTCCAACGTTGGTTCATTATATAGCGTAGCCTGCTGTGTGATATACTGTAGTAATATCATGCCAATGTTTAATCCAAATGTTGGGGTCTTAAACGGTTTCAGTAAGTCCAACTAGGAAATGTAGTCTCTCACCCTGGGACCCATGCTCATTAAAACATATTAGTTCTCTTGTCATGTGGGGACCCACACTAACAATGTGCCCGTGCCCTCTTCAGCCCTTGACCCATGGTTAAGAAACCTGGCTCAAAAGTATGGTATATATATGAGATATAATGCGCTGTAGGAAATGTGATTTCCTACAGCGTATACTGCACATTAAGGTCTGTCTAATGTGAACTCACTGTACACGAGGAGTCACAGTGTCAATTGCCGACACCCCCCTACAATGTTCTCTCGGTTCTTGGCTCACTTACGGCAGTACCGCCCATGAGGTAATGGGAGTTGTAGGCCTCGTCATTTGGCCACACACACACACACACACACACACACACACACACACACACACACACACACACACACACACACACACACACACACACACACACACACACACACACACACACACACACACACACACACACACACACACACACACACACACACACACACACACACACACACAGCGAGCCCACGAGACACCGGGTGTCTCTTATCAGTCCAGTGGGTATGACCTCACCTCACCATCCTGTTTTCCTTCAGCTACAGCACATTTCCAGAGAGACTTCAATTTGCTATCTAGTCATCCATTGCAATTTCTAATGTGACCGCCAATTATTAGTTCTACTTTGGTGCAGAACCTTCCCCCCCCCCCCCCCCCCCTACTTCAGGAGTTCATGCTGTTACTCATAGCCCGCTTATGGGGGATCCAGTATGTGATTCTCCATGGTACTACCAGGAGGACGGCTCACCACTTGCTCACTCCAAATCTCCTCTGGAGCAAAGTGCAGACACACACACGGCGGCCGGTGCCCAATATGCACTCAGGCAAACTCCAAGGTGTAAAAGTTGATAAGTGAACTCCACACATCAATTATTCAGTCCCATCACCTTAGCCTCCCCACTGTCTCCATCCTAGCCTGCTCTCCTGCTGCAGGAGAGCAGACCTGCCATGTAGACAGGCGTATAGTCAGGGAGGTGGGGGGGGGGGTATAGCCCTGTAGATAGTCTGATTGGAGCCAGAAGAGGGGCTGGAACAGGAGGATTCATTAAAGTCGCCCCGAGAGCACAGGCATATAGGAGAGGATAACAAGACCCTAGGGTGGCTGGTGTGGGCCCTCATACTCCTCCAAACCATAAATGTATTCTCCTTCATCCCGACAAATCCAGAGTCCTCACAGTCAGCAAAAACACACACACACACAGAAACCACTGTCCCTGAAACATGGACTGTTTCACTTTTTGTTTTACAGTGTATTCCGTTTTTTATTATTATAGTTGCCTTTTTATAACGCAGCGAGAAACGCATAAGGCATTTGCATAGTTTTCTTTTTTCTTTTTCTTTTCCGCTCTCACACAGACTTATATCACAGAGCAGACAAACTCCCGAAAACCCCAGAATATATTGTTTCTTTAGTGGGGTTTTATATGGAGACATTGATTGGTTCTCATCCAATAACCCGTGAGCTCCACGTAGTGAGAAAAGGTGGAGAGCATGCTTTTTAAAGGGCCATAACTCACCCAATCACTCCTGAGGGACCTCCGTCTGACTGACGTATGTGTCTCCGGGGTCGCCGCTCTGGAGCGGCGGCGCTGGGCTAGTTCTGCCTCATCTGGCCGGCGGCCTGCAAGGGGGCCCCCCCCAAACCATATACCTGGGGTCTACAGAAAGACCCCCAAGCGGTGCTGGCCGGGGCCCTGCAGTCGGACGGACTAAGCGGTGAGCCTGAAATTGAAGCCTTTTCACTGTGGTTAGTTTAAATAGTTGGACAGTGAGAGCATAGGGTGGCCTGCAGTCAAGGCTAAGGCTGTCGAGGCTATAGTGAGTGGAAACTCCGCACGGGGCTATGGGGTTAGGGAGAGGCGGGTGTGTGTGTGTGGGTGGGGGGGGTCTGGGGGGAGACGACGACGACATGCAGAATAATGGATTAGGAAAAACTCATATAGTGACAGGGGTTCGACAGATTCACAGACACAGACAAAAGCTGAGAAATGGACATGATATATCATATACAGAGCTGCTATTCTGTTAGCTGGCAGTCACTGTTGGCTGGTATAGCAGCACAGACTATAGAAAGGGATGTACAATGCATTACATAAGACGATAGACACAACAGCGGATATATACGGAGCCCATGATTTTCTTGACATACAGTATTATGGAAGTGCTTTACCATAACCAGCCCCATCGATCTGGAGATTAGACCGGTTCGAAAGATTGTTTCAACATTTTCCAACCAGAAATCTTCACTTCGGCAGATCCGTTTCCTCGTACATAAAAGCAGCGTGGCACCATCAGGTTCACATGAGTGAAAACAGACTTGTTATGTCGCAGAGTTGACTTCAATTTGCCTTCCCCTAAGAGCTTTATAATTGGTTGGTAATAATAATGCATTCGAAAATGCTGATCATATGGCGGTTGAAAGTTGGACGGCCTCCTGTGGCTGGACCTCAGCAACAGAGTTGGGAGTGTTTATTGAATTACATAACTCTTTGGCAAAGGCTAAGGAGCAAGGGGTGGGCTTACAAGGTCCCTCTTACCCCCCCTCCCCCCCACCCCCCCACGATTTGCTGGGTTTTCAACCACAAGTCCTGCCCACATTCTTCAGCCCCTGCTTTTTTCCTTTAAAAAAAAAAAGGTCTGTGTGCTTTTCAAGAGCCGATTTTTCTGCAATGGGCGCAATCCAACAGGAATAATACCACATCTAATTCATCACACAGTGAAGTGCCTGAAAAAGTGATTTCATCCCATGCCCTCAGACTCACTTCCAGAGTACACACTGAACGTATCATGCATGGTCGTAATCACCATATTGCCTTTTTTCTTTTTGGGCTTTTTCAGCGCACGTTATTTTCTATTTTTATGCACGCTGGAATCCCTACAAGAGAAACATTTTCCCTCATTTTTCCAGGCTACAGTGGGATTGG